>NW_006796998.1:279217-371794 GCF_000442215.2 Lipotes vexillifer | reverse complement strand
TGGCCTCTCCCGTTGCGGAGCACAGGCTCCGGACGCGCAGGCCCAGCGGCCATGGCTCACGGGCCCATCCTCCCAGACTGGGGCACGAACCCGTGTCCCCTGCATTGGCAGGCAGACTACTCTCAACCACTGCACCACCAGGGAAGCCCCAAGTACATGTTTTTAACTCCTTAGTTAGATTTAATCCTGGATACTTTATTCTTTTTGATGCAATTGTAAATGGGATTTTTAAAAATGTATTTTTCTAATAGTTTGGTGTTAGTGTATAGAAATGCAACAGATTTCTGTATATTAATTTTGTATCCTGAAACTTTACCAAATTCATTTATGAGTTCTAGTAGCTTTTGTGGTGTCTTTAGGGTTTTCTATACAGTCTTTTATACAGTCTTTATATAGTCTTTTATAGTTTTTATATAGTCCTTCATACAGTCTTTTATTGAGCCTGTGTTCTGGACCAAGAATTCCACAAGTTTCTCAGTTTTTTGGGTTTTTTTCCTACCTCCTTAGGTGGGATGGGTGGCTAGAGTGGGCTGGATTTGGGTATTTCTCTTTCCTATGTCAGGCTCCAATCATCTCAGATGGTTAGCAACTGGTTAACCAGTTTTCTTTGAGGGCAGGCCTTGTTAAGAAGAACAAGTGCCCTGGTGTATTTCTAAACAGTACGTTTCCCCTCCCCTTGCTGGAAGCTTAAAAAGGGAACCTACCCTGTGGGAATCTGGTCAAACTTCTTAAGGCAAATCTCACAATAATGCAAGGGTCCTCCTATAAGTGGATTCTTCTAACATTTTTAACTCTCACAGTTGTCCACGTTGAGCTTCCAGCAGTTTTTCAGTTACAGTTCAGGTTCTCCTACCCCAGCACTTGTTCCAATGGTTGTTTCCACCTGTGAGTATGCTTTGGTATGTTACTTTCTGTACTTGCCTGTCAGTCTCTCCAATCTTGGGGACGATGGTTTACCCTGTATTTCCCTCTCTAATGGATACCAGAAGAGTTGTTGATTCTTCAGTCTTTTCAGCTTTTTATGTGTAGTTATGACAGAGTGGTAACTTCCAAGCTCCTTACATGCAGAATAGGAAACTGGAAGTCTACTGACAGTTTTTGCTTCATGTATTTTAGGACTGTTTTAGTAAGTGCTATGTTAACTACCTAGAGCTGCCGTAATAAAGTATCACAAAATGAGTGGATAAAACAACATAAAGGTATTGACTCAGTTATGGTGGCTTGAAATCTGAAATCAGGTATTATCAGGGTCTGCTCCCCTGAATACTATAGGGGAAAATGCATCCTTGTTTCTTCCTCACTTCTGGTGCCAATCCTTGGCATTTCTTGGCTTTAGCTGCATTGAAAGCACTTTATCAGTCTTTGCCTTTTTTATTGCATGGTGTTCTCCCCTTGTGTCAGTGTCTCTGTGTCTTTTCTACTTTTTTATAAGGAGGCCAGTCTTATTAGATTAAAGGCTCACTCTATTGTAATATGACCTCTTCTTAACTAATTACATTGGCAATGTTTGTATTTCCAAATAAGGTCACATTATGAGGACTGGAGGTTAAAACTTTAAATATAATTTTGGGGGATACAACTCAATCCATAGCAAGTATATGCTAGGAGAGGGAGACGGACAAGTTAGAAAATCAAAATGCATGATGTTGTTACTGAGATTTGTTTTTCCTGAATAAATGTCCTTCAGATTGCTAAAATTCTTTGATTAATTTCCAGAATTCTGAAAATGTTGATATTGACAATTTTGCCAATGTTCTCATTGCTTTTATGGAGAAGTTTTCAGTATGCGTTACTCTACATTTCCTATATATATTGTTCCCTAGTATTTTTTAAATGTGTGATTTAGAATCCAGACTGCTTTGGTGTAAATCAGGCTCTGAAATACCTTATTATATGCCCTTGGGCAAGTTTGTTTTAAACTCAACGTATGAAATTTTCTCACCTGTAACATGTACATAATAGGCATCATAGAGTTGTTATAAGGACTAAATGTAAGAATAATACAGGAAAAGCACATAAATAATGCATCACAAATAAAAATATGATTTATTTATTGCTAGTCTATAAACATTGGTTAAGTATACAGAACATATAGAATAAATATGTAATCTCTGATATTACTGTTTATTTTTGGTCTTTTGACACATTAGACCATCCTCCTAAACTTTTAGTATCTCTTCTGGAACCTGAATCTTCTACATAAACAGTTACTATGTCCATCATCTATTTTCCTGACCACACATTTATTAAACGTGCCATCTAGTTTCTTATGTAAATCAATCAATACCCAAATTGAATATGTCAAGAATGAGTAGAACAGTACCTCATAAGAAACGTCCTTCCAGATTGACATTATTCAACATTGAAATTTTAATATTTCATTCAAGAATAGATTATTTCCCCTCTCAAAATTTCTTTCTTAAAAGAAACAAATAACAACAAAACATACAGAAGGATTTGAAATGCTGTGGGAAAATAACTAATACTGTCTAACTTTTCTGTACCAGTAGCACTACCAAAAATGAAACTTAACTCAGATTAAGAATTAAAAAAATTTTTTAGTGATACCATGTTGTTTCCCTTTGTAAATGTACATATTGAAAATTAGATTCGTTTCATAAAATTTTAGTGTATAAGTCTTTAATCCTTTTTCTATGAGTTTAAAAAATACTCTTTAACCTTAATTAATTAACAATCATGGCAAGGAAAATATCAAACTTATTTAAAGTATGAAATCTTGAGACTCATAGAATATGTCACTTATGACTTATCAAAGTTCACATAACTGACATAGAGAGCAGCACCAAGGTGATACTTGAGGTTGTCTGATTCTGAAGGTCTAGGGAAGCCGCCAAGTTTGCAGGTGGAGGCAATTATCAGGCTGCCTGTTTTGTTCTACATTGTTCTCCCTGACTCACTTTTACATTGATATAATCAAACTATTTTCTTATTTAAAACCTCATAATGGGATCTGAGGACAAATTTGTTGAAACACGGAATTTAATGCTTGATGCACAGTTTGTATTTGAAATATGTTTGCTAAATGAAGAAATGGTTGAATGAATGAGAATATGGACTTCCACGCCTTTGTCCACTGACTCTCACTCAAATCTATTTCCATTATGTCCTACATCCCCCTGATTCAGAATGCTTTAACTAAATTAGTTTGTTTTTGCTTATACAAAATATTCCAAAGTTTCTATTACTTACTTTTTTTTCTCAGCTCACACAAAATGTTACTTTTGTGTCTTTCTTAGTAACAGCTAGACAGTGAGCACCTTAAAAACAGGTATTATAGGGAGATCAGGTTCGTGCTTTGTGACCACCTAGAGGGGTGGGATAGGGAGGGTGGGAGGGATGGAGACGCAAGAGGGAAGAGATATGGGAACATATGTATATGTATAACTGATTCACTTTGTTATAAAGTAGAAACTAACACACCATTGTAAAGCAATTATACTCCAATAAAGATATTAATAAAAATAAAAAACAAAACAAAACAGGTATTATTATTATCAATCTTTGTATTATAGCATTTGTAATATAAAAGCTGCTCAATAACTTTTTTTTTAGGTGATGAAAGTTAAATCATTTGTCTAAAGTACCAGCTCTATTTCACAAAGTTAATACCTAGTGCATTTCGTTCCCATATGAATAAAAGTATAAAATGTGTTTTAGTCAGTTTGGACTGCTATACAGAATACCATAGACTGGTAGCACAAAAAGAACAGAAATTTGTTTCTCACAGTTCTGAAGGCTTGGAGTCCAAGATCAGGGTGCCAGGATGGCTGAGTTCCAGTAAGTCCTCTTTCCAGTTGCAGGCTGCTGACTTATTGTAATCTCACCTGGCTGGGAGCAGAGAGAGGAAGCTGGCTCTCCTGTGACTTTTTATAAGAGCATTAATCCCGTGCTTAGGGCTCCACCCTTATGACCTCATCTGATCCTAATTTACTTCCAAAGGACCCACCTCCTAATACCATCACATTCTTGGGTAGGGTTTCAACATACAAATTGGGGCATGGCAAGTGGGGAGGGATACAAACATTCAGTCCATAAGAAAACTATATATATGATATTATGATATATAGTATTTTATTATGTTATATGTATATGTGATAGTAAAACATATAATATTTATGGTTTTACTTACAGTTGTAGTAATTACAGTCTTCATCTGTACACAGTATTGTAATTAATGGTGAGACAATAAAGTTATTAAAATATCAAAATAATTTATATAAACATAATCTGAAAAGTACTAATATACTTAGTTTTTACTGAAAGTTTCCAAATTTAATTAAACATTTAAAACTTTTATTTAGTTGCTTATATTTGAGAGCACTTCATCAGTAACCACTTCAAATGCTTAAAGTGCAATATTAATTAGCTATTCCTCACAGAATGCCTTAGTAAATGAGGCTTGCTCTTCTTCTATAAATTAAGACATGCAACCCTAAGTGGGTTAAGTTCACATGAAACCATAACAGCTGGGTTTTTTTTTTAATGGAAGGAGTCTCTTCTAAAATATTTTCTAATAACTTCTTTAAATACATTATTTTAAAGAGAAAACATTCATACAAATGGCTATCTGAGAGACAGGTGCAATGTCCAGTTTAACAGTCATGTGTTAAAAACCTAGTTCTCTACTATTTCATTCTCTTATGTCTGCCAATGTAATTTTACCCATTTTCACATTTTTCTACATGCATAAAAAGTGCCTTACTAAATTAGACATGTAAACTTGAGGCTAATTTCTTTCTTTGGGCCTCAGTTTATTTGTTGTATAAAGTTGTGTCAGTTTTAGAGAGTTGTTAATTTGACTTCATATAAGGTCCTTATCACAGTATTTGACACATATTGGATATTTTCCAATGGGTGAGTTCTTTCCCCTACATCTCTTTAGCAATTCTCTATCTATCCATAGTTACACTCCAGGGATGGATGCAACAGTGTACCGGTGGCTTGAATAAACCTAATAATAAAAAGTTAACTGGTATAATACAGGTTCTTTGGATAAAGGATTGCTCTTCAAACCACATTTATGCCTGCAAAACATCAACTCATGATCAACTTCATGTGTTTCTCCTTTTGTCAAATGCTTGTATGAATTGCTCTTCCTCAAGTAGCTAAATCCAACCCCAATTCTCTGTGTCTCCTCAGCAGATAATAATTACTATGTCTTTTACAAAAAATGATTCAGGTGCCATAATATAAACTCCAAGAACTTTCCACTCTTCAACTTCAGGTTTTCTATCGTTCATCTTTATTTGTGCATAGTTATGTTCTAAGCTATTGAGCCCATTTTTGTCTCTTCTCCAGATTAAAAAAAAAAAAATTGCTTGCATTGTCAGTGTGAATATATAAAATATCCTCTGATGAGAAATAATGATTCTATTCCACCAGTCAAGAATATTAAAACAGGAAAAAGTAAGGTTTTTTTCCCAAAGATTTTTAGTCTGTAACTGAAAGCAAAGTTTCAATATTTTTTTTTTTTTGCTTAGATATTTTGCTCACAGTGATATACAGTGAGGTTATAACTTGGCTGCTCCCTTTGTTCATGATTTTACCCAGGTAGGACAGATTTATGGCAGAAGTCTGAATTATAAATTAAAGTCTGCCATGGTTAATCTGATAAATGTTTCACAAGGTTGGCACAATCATGTGCTTATAAGAGAAGCAATATTCTCCACTGTGTATGTGTTTGTTCTGTGGAAACCATGACTATGTTCAAAGTCTTAATTGAAAATATATCTAAAATTTAATCATGTGTAAAAGTTGTTTTAAAAACATATATTTAGAAAGTACAGTTGAGTTAAATTATAATTCTTTCCATGGGGTGCAAAGCATAGAAAACAAATGCAAATTGGCTAGCAAAAATTGAGGCATGACTAGACTCAAAAATGAAAGGAACTAATAAGTCTGCCTGCCAGTAGTGTTGCAATTCTGACTAGCAGATGATCATTTGGCACCTTAGAACATGGGAATGATTGACTCTACCTGACCAACATTTCATAAATCCTAAACTGGTGCAGGTAGAGGTGGGTAATTACTGCAGCCACCCCAGGGGAAAAGAAGGAGCAGGTGTTAGGCTACCAGCACAGCTCGAGTTTCAACTCATTTCAAATATAAATGTAGCTAGTGGTAGAAGCCAAGAAATTTGGGTCAGTTGAGATTTTTGCCATCACAACTTGGGGGATTATAATTGAATTTTTGCCTCTCTTACCTGATTCTTTCTAATGCATTTCCCATACTGGTAACTTTAAATTTTAACTTTTCCCTAAGCTCTTTGTGTTCTTCTGGAGTCACTGAGTATAGGACTCACATACTGTTTCAATAACAACTGACAAATTTGTCTTTTGAAAGATTTACTGCATGAGCTTCCTTGACAGAGAGCTGATCACAGAGAAGATACATCTGTCTGTTTCATGGAATTATTCATGCTCTGTTATTGCTATAGAAGATCTGGAGGAGGAAAGGTAGAGTGAGTGAGTGACTGCAAAGAAAAGTGTTTTTTTTTTAAATGAGTAAGTTAAAATGATGGGAAAGAACCAGGAAGGAAAAAAATGGTCTTTTATTATTTTTTGTGTGTTTAAAAATAACTTAGAAGGAAAACTTTAATAGTCAAATACTCAATGCAATTAATCCTGATTTATTACTCAGAATGACCTATTGCGTTGCTGGATCTCATTAGCCTTCTCCTCTTATGCATAATTATTGATATGTGTGTGCACATTGTGCATTCCTGTAAAGATGTCTCAGTTTCCAAGCACATTTCTTGCTGACTGAGGCTTGTCTTCTTAAAGGTCAAATTTCGGCATTGAAGGGTGTTTAATTGTTAACTTTCCTGTTGAGTGATTCTTTTTTAACATCTTTATTGGAGTATAATTTCTTTACAGTGTTCTGTTAGTTTCTGTGTATAACAAAGTCAATCAGCTATATGCATACGTGTATCCTCATATCCCCCCCCTCTTGTGTCTCCCTCCCACCCTCCCTATCCCACCCCTCTAGGTGGTCACAAAGCTCCAAGCTGATCTCCCTGTGATATGCGGCTGCTTCCCATTAGCTATATAATTTAAATTTGGTAGTGTGTATATGTTAATGCTACTCTCTCACTTCATCCCAGTTTACACTTCCCCCTCCCCATGTCCTCAAGTCCATTCTCTACATCTGCGTCTTTATTCCTGTCCTGCCCTTATGTTCATCAGAACCATTTTTTTTTAATTCCATATATATGTTAGCATGTGTTAGTATTTGTTTTTCTCTTTCTGACTTACTTCATTCTGTATGACAGACTCTAGGTCCATCCACCTCACTACAAAATAACTCAATTCCATTTCCTTTTATGGCTGAGTAATATTCCATTGTATATAAGTGCCACATCTTTTTTATCCATTCATCTGCTGATGGACACTTAGGTTGCTTCCATGTCCTGGCTATTGTAAATAGTGCTGCAATGAACATTGTGGTATAGGACTCTTTTTGAAGTATGGTTTTCTCAGGGTATATGCCCAGTACTGGGATTGCTGGGCCATATGGTCATTCTATTTTTAGTTTTCTAAGGAACTTCCATACAGTTCTCCATAGTGGCTGTATCAATTTAGATTTGCACCAACAGTGCAAGAGGGTTCCCTTTTCTCCACACCCTCTCCAGCATTTATTGTTTGTAGATTTTTTGATGATGGCCATTCTGGCTGGTGTGAGGTGATACCTCATTGTAGTTTTGATTTGCATTTCTCTAATGATTAGTGATATAGAGCATGCTTTCATGTGTTTATTGGCAATCTGTATATCTTCTTTGGAGAAATACAGGTGTTCTGACCATTGTTGGACTGGGTTGTTTGTTTTTTGGTATTGAGCTGCATGAGCTACTTGTATATTTTGGAGATTAATCCTTTGTCAATTGCTTGGTTTGAAAATATTTTCTCCTATTCTGAGTGTTGTCTTTTCATCTTGTTTATGGTTTCCTTTGCTGTGCAAAAGTTTTTATGTTTCATTAGGTTTCATTTGCTTATTTTTGTTTTTATTTCCATTTCTCTAGGAGGTGGGTCAAAAAGAATCTTGCTGTGATTTATGTCAAAGAGTGTTCTGCCTATGGTTTCCTCTAAATGTTTTATAGTGTCTGGCTTTACATTTAGATCTTTAATCCATTTTGAGTTTATTTTTTTTTTATGGTGTTAGAGAGTGTTCTAATTTCATTCTTCTACATGTAGCTGTCCAGTTTTCCCAGCACCACTTATTGAAGAGGCTGTCTTTTCTCCATTGTATACTCTTGCCTCCTTTATCAAAGATAAGGTGACCATATGTGCATAGGTTTATCTCTGGGCTCTCTATCCTGTTCCACTGATCTATATTTCTGTTTTTGTGCCAGTACCATACTCTCTTGATTACTGTAGCTTTGTAGTATAATCTGAAATCAGAGAGCCTGATTCCTCCAGCTCCGTTTTTCTTTCTCAAGATTTCTTTGGCTATTCAGGGTATTTTGTGTCTCCATACAAATTGTGAAATTTTTTGTTCTAGTTCCATGAAAAATGCCATTGGCAGTTTGATAGGGATTGCATTGAATCTGTAGTTTGCTTTGGGTAGTATAGTCATTTTCTTAATGTTGATTCTTTCAATCCAGGAACATGGTATATCTCTCCATCTGTTTGTATTATTTTTAATGTCTTTCATCAGTGTCTTATAGTTTTCTGCATACAGTTTCTTTGTCTTCTTAGGTAGGTTTATCACTAGGTATTTTACAGCATCTTTAGGATTCCCTGTGAATAGTATCATGTCATCTGCAAACAGTGACAGTTTTACTTCTTCTTTTCCGATTTGGATTCCTTTTATTTTTCTTCTTTGATTGCTGTGGCTAAAACTTCCAAAACTATGTTGAAAAATAGTTATGAAAGGGGGCAACCTTTTCTTTTTTTTTTTTTTTTTTTGTGGTTCGAGGGACTCTCACTGTTGTGTCCTCTCCCATTGTGGAGCACAGGCTTCGGACGCACAGGCTCAGTGGCCATGGCTCACGGGCCCCGCTGCTCCGCGGCATGTGGGATCTTCCCGGACCGGGGCATGAACCCGTGTCCCCTGCATCGGCAGGCAGACTCTCAACCACTGCACCACCAGGGAAGCCCCAAGGCAACCTTTTCTTGTTCCTGATCTTGGAGGAAATGGTTTCAGTTTTTCACCATTGAGAACGATGTTGGCTGTGGGTTTGTCATATAAGGACTTTATTATGTTGAGGTAAGTTCCCTCTATTCCTACTTTCTGGAGGGTTTTTATCATAAATGGGTGTTTAATTTTGTCAAAAGCTTTTTCTGCATCTATTGAGATTGTCGTATAGTTTTTATCCCTCAGTTTGTTAATATGGTGTATCCCATTGATTGATTTACATACATTGAAGAAACATTGCATTCTTGGGATAAACTCCACTTGATCATGGTGTATGATTCTTTTAATGTGCTGTTGGATTTTGTTTGCTTGTATTTTGTTGAGGAGCTTTGCATGTATGTTCATCAGTGATATTGGCCTGTAGTTTTCCTTTTTTGTGACATCTTTGTCTGGTTTTTGTATCAGGGTGATGGTGGCCTTGTAGAATGAGTTTGCAAGTGTCCTCCCTCTGCTGTATTTTGGAAGAATTTGAAAAGGATAGGTGTTAGCTCTTCTCTAAATGTTTGATAGAATTTGCCTGTGAAGCTATCTGGTCCTGGGCTTTTGTTTGTTGGAAGATTTTTAATCACATTTTCAATTTCAGTGCTTGTGATTGGTCTATTTATATTTTCTAATTCTTCCTGGTTCCGTCTTAGAAGGTTTTACTTTTGTAAGAATTTGTCCGTTTCATCCAGGTTGTCCATTTTATTGGCATATCGTTGATTGTAGTCATCTCTCATTATCCTTTGTATTTCTGCAGTGTCAGTTGTTACTTCTGCTTTTTCATTGCTAATTCTGTTGATTTGAGTCTTCTCCTTTTTTTTCTTGATGAGTCTGGCTAATGGTTTATCAATTTTGTTTATCTTCTCAAAGAACCAGCTTTTAGTTTCATTGATCTTTGTTATTGTTTCCCTCATTTCTTTTTCATTTATTTCTGATCTGATATTTATGATTTCTTTCCTTCTGTTAACTTTGGGCATTTTTTGTTCTTCTGTCTCTAATTGCTTTAGGTGTAAGGTTATGTTGTTTATTTTAGCTTATTCTTGTTTCTTGAGGTAGGATTTTATGGCTATAAACTTCCTTCTTACAACTTCTTTTGCTACATCTCATAGGTTTTGGGTTGTAGTGTTCTTACTGTCATTTGTTTCTAGGTGTTTTTTTATTTCCTCTTTGATTTCTTTAGTGATCTCTTTGTTATTTAGTAGCATATCATTTAGCCTCCATATGTTTGCATTTTACAGTTTTTTTCATGTAATTGATATCTTGTCTCATAACATTGTTGTTGGAAAAGATACTTGATATGATTCCAATTTTCTTAAATTTACCAAGGCTTGATTTGTGACCCAAGATATGATTTATCCAGGAGAATGTTCCATAAGCACTTGAGAAGAAAGTGTATTCTGTTGTTTTGGAATGGAGTGTCCTATAAATATCAATTAAGTCCAACTTGTTTAATGTGACATTTAAATTTTGTGTTTCCTATTTATTTTCATTTTGGATGATCTGTCCATTGGAGTGGGGTGTTAAAGTCCCCCACTCTGATTGGGTTACTGTTGATTTCCTCTTTTATGGCTGTTAACCTTTGCCTTATGTATTGAGGTGCTCCTAATTTGGGTGCATAAATATTTCAATTGTTATATTTTCTTCTTGTATTGATCCCTTGATCATTATGTAATGCCCTTCTTTGTATCCTGTGATAGTCTTTATTTTAAAATCTATTTTGTCTGGTATAAGAATTGTTACTCCAGCTTTCTTTTGATTTCCATTTTCATGGAATATCTTTTTCCATCCCCTTACTTTCTGCCTGTATTGTCCCTAGGTCTGAAGTGGATCTCTTGTAGACAGCATATATACGGGTTTGTTTTTGTATCCATTCAGCCAGTCTATGTTTTTTGGTTGGAGCATTTAATCCATTTACATTTAAGGTAATTATCTATATGTACGTTCTATTACCATTTTCTTAATTGTTTTGGGTGTTATTGTAGGTATTTTCCTTCTCTTGTGTTTCCTGCCTAGAGAAGTTTCTTTAGCATTTGTTGTAAAGCTGCTTTCATGGTGCTGAACTCTCTTAGCTTTTGCTTCTCTGTAAAGGTTTCAATTTCTCCGTTGAGTCTGAATGAGATCCTTGCTGGGTAGAGTAATCTCAGTTGTAGCTTTTTCCCTTTCATCACTTTAAATATGGTCTGCCCACCCTTCTGGCTTGCAGAGTTTCTGCTGAATGTTCAACTCTTAACCTTATGGGGATTACCATGTATGTTATTTGTTGCTTTTCCCTTGCTGCTTTTAATAATTTTTCTTTGTAATTAATTTTTGATAGTTTGATTAACATGTGTCTCATCATGTTTCTCTTTGGGCTTATCCTTTAGGGGACTCTCTGCACTTCCTGGACTTGATTGACTATTTCCTTTCCCATGTTAGGGAAGTTTTTGACTATAATCTCTTCAAATATTTTCTCAGACCCTTGTTTTTGTCTTCTTCTTCTAGGACTTCTATAATCGAATGTTGGTGCATTTAATGTTGTCCCAGTGGTCTCTGTGTCTGTCCTCAATTCTTTTCATTCTTTTTTCTTTATTCTTCCCTGGCAGTTGTTTCCATCATTTTATTTTCCAGCTCACTTATCCATTCTTCTGCCTCAGTCATTCTGGTATTGATTCTTTCTAGGGTATTTTTAATTTTTACTGTGTTGCTCATCACTGTTTGTTTGCTCTTTAGTTATTCTAGATCCTTGTTAAATGTTTCTTGTATTTTATCCATTCTGTTTCTGAGATTTTGGATCATATTTACTCTCATTTCTCTGAATTCTTTTTAGGTAGGTTCCCTATTTCCTCTTCATTTTTAGTTTTGTAGGTTTCTACCTTGCTCCTTCATCTGTAACATATCCTTTTGTTGTTTCAGTTTTTGTTTTGTGATGGGTGGGGCTGTAATTTTGTCTTCCTCATTGTTTGGCCTGAGCCATCCATCACTGGAGTTTGCAGGCATTTGTATAGAGCCAGGTCTTTGTGCTGATATTAGGACTTCTGGGAGGCCTCAGTCCAATTAATATTCCCTGCGGTCTGAGGTTCTCTGTTAGTCCAGTGGTTTGGACTCAGAGTTCCCACCACAGTAGCTTGAGCCAACCTCCAGCCTGGGAATAATGATCTCACACCTGCATGGTGTGACAGAAAAAAACAAGAAAGAAAGAAAGAAAAAATGTGCAGTACAATGTCAAAGAATAAAAATCAAAATAAAATTAGAAAGTTAAAGAAAAATAAAAAATATATCAGGAAAAATAAAAATATAATTTAAACAACTGCAAGAAGGTAAAATAAAACCACAACAGAAAAAAGGAATAAAAAGAAAGTGGGGGTTGCAGGGAACCAACCAAAAGGAGAGAATGACAAAGTGTAAAGAATAAAATAAAATTAGAAAAATAAAAGATTTATAAGGAAAAATAAAAATATAAATGAATCAACAACAATGAAGCAACAAGATAAAACTGAACCCCAATCTAAAAGAGGAAAAAAGAACCAAAAGAAAAAAGAAAAAGCCTTGGCTATGGGGGTGGAGTTTATTGGTGGTGGAACTTAAGCAGGGGTGGGGTTTAGGGTGAGGCAGGACCTATGTGGGTGGGGGGGTGACATTTGAGTGTGGGGCGGGGCCTCTGCTTAGGACCTGCACAGAAGGGGAGTGGCAGCACAATGCAAGGAGGGCGTCTGGAGTGTGGAGGTCTGGAGTTTGGAGGTAGGGCCCTGAGTGAGGGTGTGTGGGTGGAGTTTAGTCCCAGCACATTGGAGGGGGTCTCAGAGGGTGTCTTTGAGTGTAGAGGTAGGGCCCTGGGTGGGGGTGTAGGGGTGTGGCTTGGGATCTGTGCAGCAGGAGGGAGCCTCCAAGGGCACAGGATTAGGCCCGGGAGCCCAACAGGCTCCAGGGTGCCTAAGCAGACAGGGAAAAGGCTGGATGCATTCCCTTCTGTTCCTTTGCACCCCTCTCCCACAGACTCCCCCAGGGTCTCTCCCATCCTCGCTGGACCCTTAACCTTGGGTGGGTCCCACTGGGTGTAGGAACTCTTCCCCACCCCCAGCCTCCCCTCAGGGGTGCTGGTCCTGGAGGTCCAGACTTTACTTTTGTTCCCTGTTTACTCCCTCCCACTCCTTCAGGATGCACACTGCTTGGAGGGGGCCTTGGTAGGCAGAGGATCAGGCCCTGGATGTCAGCAGGCTCCTGGGGGCCCAAGTGGGCAGAGGAAACCTGGCCACACCCCATTTTGATCCTCTGCCCTCCCAGTGGTTCCCCAATTTCCTCCTTTGGGCATGGGATCCCTTCTTCTCCCCCAGTCGCCCCTTAGGGGCGCCAATTCCCTCCTGCCTCCACTTATCCTCCCCCTTCACTCCCCCCATGCCCCATATCCTACCTGGTAGCTGGTGCTTCCTCCCGTCCCCTTAGGTGTCCGTGATCCCCCACCAGAGCCTGGTAGGTGCCCTAATTGTGAGGAGACGCAAATTCCACCTCCTCCTAGTCTGCCTGCCATCTTGATTCTGCCCTCCTCTCATTCCATGTTTTAAAATTGATGCTTTATCTTCCAACTCCCAGAGGTCTAATCTGTTATATTACTTAGATGACTGCCTGGCATTAATTTATGTATGAAAATTACTCTGCTTGAGTTGTATAAATTTTCCCTTAGCATTATTTTACGTATCTATCAGGTTCTATTATGATTAAGGCTAACATGGTCCCTTTCTTTTAAATGTAGCATATATTAGACAGAACTTAAATAGCCTAATTCATTTTACATGCATAATTTATAACTTCCAAATTCTAATTTATTACTTTCAATTTCTGTGATCTTTTTTGGAACACAATTGCCAATCAAGAGGAGATTCCAAGAATAGAAAAATAATGAAACTTAAAGAAGTCCCTGGAAGTTTTAATACATGAAATTTCCTAATTTTATATATAATTATCAATATATTGACATATGCATTTTCTGGGAATGTATTTAAAATTTAACAGGGAGTGTTTTCAGAAATTTTATTATTGCATAGTAACCTAACCACAAGTATTTGTGTTATGTAAATTTTAATTTCAGTCTTGCCTCCTTCACTTATAAATGTGTAATCTTGAGAACTTGAATCAGTTCTCTGAGGGTCCATTTATTCCTCCATAAAATGATGATAATACTTAGTTTAGTGTGAGATGCTGTGTACAAATGCCTAGCAATATACTGTGTAAATGGTGGTTGCTTAATAAATTACCTTTTTATTATTTGACTGTTTCAAGTTTTCTCTACTATTATTTAAACCCTGTTTATATATTTTATTCTCAATGGATCTGGAAAAATTACCTTATCATTCCCCACAATAACCCGTTCATATCCATTGATCAAAGTCGAGCTCACCTTGTGACTCTTCTTCAGCCACGACTGTTTATTTACTTTTAATTTTTGTCATTAGTCTCTTTTCAATATAGCCTGTAGGACACTGCACACAAATTCAGGTGTACTTGTGGAATTTGGAGGAGGATACTTACTAAATCTGTGACTTCGGGCTGTATGTATAAACTTCTGTGCTTCTGTGATCTCACATGTGAACGGAGATAACAAAAACCTTTTAAGTGAGGTAAAAATTAAATAAGTTAATAATATGGGAAAGCTCATAACACAAAGCCTCCCAAGTGGGGTACATTCCCAAACAGTACCTTTCTTCTTGCAGGTCTGCTTTGGGGCCTACTGCAGATATCATACAAAACTGCCATTAAGAAGTCCCTATTCTGATGCTTCTCTGATTCCTATGATCTATCTGTTCAGGGCCTTTCTGATTTATGCTTTTACAAGTCCTTTTTTTTTTTCCCTGCAGTATATTATTCTGTTTTAAACTGGTTCGAGTCATTGGCCTCCCTCCACAGTTATGATTTCTACTCTCCTAATGATTCTATTTTTGACAGTTTTGGTTAAACTACATCTTTTGTCCAGTCCAAAATTACCTATACTCAACATAGTCTAACCACTCACAAAAGTATTCAAGTATGGACAGACCAGTAGTGATGAGCACTTAGAACACATTTTTTCTTTCTTAAATTCAATTCCTACATTTCTGAAGTTGTAGTACTCATCTAGATGAGACACTTTCAAATGGGGAAACCAGAATTCATTTATAAAATTTTGATGGGGATAATAACTAGTTTAGAAATTGCCACATCAGGAATGGTGGTAAGAATTCAAAATTGCTTTTTATGTTAAAAAATATATATAAAGGAGATATAAAGACTCTTTTCAGGTATCTGATAGGCTACCATATGGGAACAACTACTTTTCTCTTTCTCTAATAACAGAAAATGGGTTTAAGTTATATGAATGAAAATGAAAGGTTTTCAGGTGAAAAAAAAAAGCACAACATGAAAAAAATTGAAATGTGGTAAGGAACTCCTTGTTACTAAAGATATAAAGCAGAAGATGAAGAATACTTCTTCCCAATTCTACCACCTGGGGGTAAAATGTGGAGAATAGAGAGGGAGAATTAACATCAAGAGCAGATTATTAGGATAATAAGGTGTATTCAATGCCAATATTCTCCAATCCTAGTTGACCTTTTAGAGATAGGACACAAAGAAAGAGACTTTTTCTAAGAAAATAGCATATGAGCTCCATTTATGATGTGGAGAGTCTTAATTAATCAAAATGTAATTAATAAACAGCAGTTATGTATTAACCGAATGGTAGACTATGTAGAGAATAGCTATGGAATTCAGGATGTGACTCCTAATAAAATATAGGCAATAATTGCAACTACGTTTTAGACTGGGATAATAAAGTACCTGGCATTTTCTATCAGGTGAGTTATGATATTAAGCTACAAATAATTACAGAAAATATGCCTTATAACAAAACATACATATTTTGTAAAACATTTTATATTAGTAATATTACTAACATATAATAGTCACAATACACATCTAAACAATTGTACATAAATCACTTAGTCAATGATGGATATCTTTTGTGAAATATTTTTTACAAAAGTATTCCTACCAAAGATATACAAAAATCATAGGCATTATTATTTTATAAGCTAGAAAATGGATATCTCTTGGAAATTGAAGTAGCACAGCATCATAACTTAAAACATTATGGTTTGGGATAGGCCAGAATTTGGAAGTAGACCTAGAAAATTTTCCAATACCACTGTATCTGAGAAAGCTTTGGCTGACAGGAAAAGCCTGGAGGAGACTGGGTGGGGAGGGGAATTTTGAGTTATTCGGATTAGCTTAGGGTCTGGTGATTTCACTTATACAATAACACTGTTCAGAAAAACATCAACCACCTCACTTGTATTTTAAAGTGTTAGGGGTGTCCTATCCTGGGTTACTGAAAAAGAGATTGTCCATACAAAATAGTTCCAGTAGGGTACAGGCAGTCATCAGCTCTGTTAGTGACAAATGGGTTCTCTCCAGGTTGTTATTGATGGGGGATTCTGATAAGAGAGAGTAACACATTAAATCCATCCAGCTACTTACCTACTTACCTACGTACCTATCGTCTATCTCTGTAATCTATCATCTACCTATGCAGATAGCTATCTATATAGCATAGTGTTCTCTTGGGTAGAAAAAGAAATCTGTGCTTACCTCCCAAGAAATTCTGTGGTACTGGCATATGCCATAGGGAAAATGCCCTCTTACATCTCTGACTGTGGGAAGACTGGTTGACTACCCCAACAATTGTGCCCTAAAATCCATCATTGTGTTCATGTTGAGGACACACTTCCCACAGGCTGCTGTCAAGCAGTAACTGAAGATGGCAGGGATGCTAAGATGGACACATTCCTGAGAAATGAGAGATAGCCCTGATAACGGGCTTTGACTGTGGAAGGCTCCATCAGCCCTACTGAATATTCATAGTTCTAAGCTGCAGTCTAAGAAGCTTTTTCCATCCCTCTCTCCTTCATAAGAGTCAGACCTGTATTACAGACAGATGGCTCCTGGCTCTATTGCCAGTTTTTTTCTGAGATGCTTTCACTTAATAAATCTTTTGGTTCTTTCTCTTATCTTGGGATCTGTTTCTTGGAGGACTGGACTAACAAAAGCAATGGATGATTGCTTCCCCTCTGGTGGAAGATGAGACATGGTTGTCAGATAAAGGTGAGTAGATTTTTCTTTCAGCTTTCAATTTCAGAAGGCAGGTGTTTGCTGCCAATGCAGGGGACACAGCTTCGAGCCCTGGTCCAGGAAGATCCCACATGCCATGGAGCAACTAAGCCCATGAACCACTACTACTGGGCCTGCGCTCTAGAGCCCATGAGCCACAACTACTGAGCCTGTGTGCCATAAGTACTGAAGCCCGTGTGCCTAGAGCCCATGCTCTGCAACAAGAGAAGTCACCGCAATAAGCCTGTGCACCACAACGAAGAGTAGCCCAACTCACCGCAACTAGAGAAAGCCCGCACACAGCAACAAAGACCCAACACAGCCAAAAATAAATAAATTAAATTAATTAATTTTTAAAAATGTGCAGAAGGCAGGCGTTTGAACCTTTAGAAGATGTTGTCAGAAGAGCCTTTACAATGATTGTGGATAACAACACCATACTTAATGCATACCTGTCTGGGAGAGCAGAGAAGCTTTGATATTCCTCAGTTTAAACTTCTTTAATTGTGTCATGGAGATGTATGCTTGCAAGCTAACCACTTTGGCACACTGAGGAGTTATATATATATATATATATATATATATATATATATATATACACCATACCACAGTGTGTGTTTCTAGAAATATGAATAGGGAGAATACTAACACAAAGTTTTTATATAGGATGCAATGCAATTTTCCAAATATTTGTCTTATTTTAAATATCTGAGATTAAGCATATATTTTTGAAGCTAAGTGGTAGTTATTGTATAAATTGTTCAGGAGTGGAGAAAGATTATAAAGAAGACACTGTTAACTCCAGGTAGGCCATTATCATTGTTAGTGCTGTGAACAGTAAAGGTAGGCTTCCATTTTGCCATAGATGTTTCTTTTCTCCATAAATAAATTCTATTACAAAGCCTTGATTTTATGCAGATGCAAATGTTAAAGTGGGGCAGGAAAAAGCAATCATTCATCAAACACATAGATTTTGGAGTTTAATTACTTTTAAAATATTTTCCATAATTATTATTCTGTTCCAGAGGTTTAGTTTACCCTCTATTTACCCTAGAGATTTTTGCTACATTTATAGTAAATTGTAAAATTCTTGGATTAATTTAGAGCTCAAAGAGTATGTGAATTCACTTATTAGACGTATTTTTCTCATGATTTCATTTTAAAATGAGCAGTTAAAAACTTAATGGCAAGAATTTAAAATTTTGAATTGACCTGATTTGGGGGGAAATTTTTTTTGTTATCAGAGATGCATAAAGGCGACAAGCTGAATTTCTTAGCTTGACAACTCAATGTCTATTTCTTGGCATACTTTTCATGAAGAATATGGTAAACTGTTAATTGCAAATCTTTAGATTTAGTATAAAGAAGCTCATGTAAGAAAAGGCACATTAAAATAGGATGAGGATAATAACAAATGTTCTAGATGCAGTCTGAATTTCCCTGCCAGTTACATAAAAAATGACATTATAATAAAAATCAAAGAAATAAACTCAAAGACTTATTCCTTGCCACCTAGACATTCCTGTGGTATTAGTGTCCTCCAGTTTGTGCATCCTGCTGGTTCTACTATATTCTCCCAAACGTTTAACCTGGAAGTAAAGAAAGACATATCAAAATTTTTGTTTGACATTTCTAAAGGGAATAAGCAAAATTCTTAAACGCTTTCTTAACACCTGCTTTGTTTGTGTAATTGGCACTACTGTTGCTTACTAGAAGCATTGGTGGCATTTGTCTTGGTGGAGGTACTGTATCAAGCTCTGTCATTCAACTTAAAGAATTCTTCAAGATTTAGTAAAGCAAATAGCAAAGGGAATATACAAGGTGAATGCTCTCCAACATGAATCTTAAGTGAGATTATAGTAGAAGAGCCTAGGAAATTATCTCACCAAATATAGGAAAGGAAAATAAAAATGACAGCAGGAAAAGCAAAATAGCTAATCAGAGTGAACAAAGAGAGGATTAACATAACAGGAGAGAAAAGTCAGAGAAGTAACTAGTTTTCTAAGATGATTCAGTAAACTGAATCATCTTAAAAAGGGGAAATTCCCATTATTAAAATATCAGTATAACTTAAGTTTTCATTTACTAATTAATTTGCGGGCATGCAGGAAGATATGGGCTTACCCAATAAAAAATAAAAGGCAAAATCAAATTTTGGCCTTTTGTGTAACAGTCAGACATGACTAAATTAAAAAATAATATAAAACAATATGAAATAACAGAATAAAAAGAAAATATAT
Organism: Lipotes vexillifer; assembly: GCF_000442215.2. Classification (NCBI taxonomy): domain Eukaryota; kingdom Metazoa; phylum Chordata; class Mammalia; order Artiodactyla; family Lipotidae; genus Lipotes; species Lipotes vexillifer. The sequence goes on along the minus strand of NW_006796998.1, from coordinate 352,304 downwards.
ACTCTTAACAAGTTTCTCTACCTAAATATATAAATATTTTAAATTTCTTTATACCTGTGTGGAAACAATCTCAGAATTCATCTATTTTGTCAAAGCTAACATCTGGAAATATTGTTATTGGTTTTCATTTTTCTTTTTTTTTTCAGTTATTTTATTGTGATGAAGAGGGCAATTTACTTGCTATATTGGACAGTTCAAAGCCTCCCTAGAATCTTATTTGTTACCAAGCATAAAAGGTCATCATGAATGTCATTTGCTGCTATTAAGCACAGCAACATGCACCATTGAAGAGAATAATCTTATGTTTAATTAAAGTAGGAGGTTTTCTGAAACTGTCAGCCAGCTGTCTGCTTCTCTGATGTTAAAATAAAACTGAATTAGAAGAATCGTGGACAATGCTAGAAATATCTAAGTAGCATTCAATGATATAAAAGTGGGAGATATTCAAAGTTTAAGGTCAATTTTCAAGACTGTCACACACACACACAGAACATCTTAACTTCTAGTCCCATTTTGGCCTCCTATAAACAGAAAAAGTTTAACATATTGTTTCCCTCGTTGTCTCCATTAGAGTGAAAGAGTAATTACCCTTACAATGCCTTTCATTCTGTGACCTCCAGAGTCAAAGCCATAGTCATATATAACTGAAGTTTTTCCCCTAAATTACCTAGCTAATTGCTTAACACTATACTTCATTTAGGCAAGATAAAATAGGCTGGAGAGAGAAGAGAATTATAAAAATGTTACTAATAGTTATCCCTAGAATTTAGGTGTTACTATAAAGAGGTTCTATTGTCTCAAAAGGTTTTTAGAAGCATTTCTTTGGTTCTGGTTTGTAGACAGTCACTATCTTGATTCATAAATGAAGATAAAGTTCATATAATATTCCATTTCACAGAACACTTTGAAAGAAAAAATTGATAAAACTAAGAAAGATGCAGAATTGATATCAATGACTTTTTTTTAATCAGATGTAAATAATTATTTCCGAAGATAATATGCTGCATTTCAAGGTTTGCTTTAGGACTCAGAAAGCATTTAAAGCAGACTGCTTTTACATTGCTTCAATTGGGAGGTTTTTCAGTTATATACACATTCCATGCCAGATTTTTAAAAACAGTCTACTACCATATAGTTTATTAACATGGTAGCTGAAGGTGGCAAGGATGTGCTACTACATTTCACTTTTTCCAGCTCTGGAAAATAGAGGAAATGTTAACTAAAACCTAGCACACACTTATATACAAACGCATGCACAATATTTATGATCCAGTACATGAATGGATTGATATGTGGATATTCATTTAAGTTTTATGGATGATATTTTGTTGAACAAAATTATTTTTCTCCCCAAATTTATTTTTGCCTGGCTTTTACAAGGTCTGAAAGTTTTATCATTAGTGGAATAGAATATTCAGCTTGTCACATTGATCATTGTCATTAAAGCACAAATTAAAATTTTAGATTGGCTACCTAGTCACTTAATAGGGCTTTAGTATAGTGAGATGAGAATCAGGTGGAGTTTTATTTCAGAGACACAGAGGTCAGAATTGATATTCATTTTATTAGTGATTCTACTAAATCCAGGCCCTCTGTTGAAAGGAGAAAAAACAATCTGAGAGGTTTCATTCACATTGTGATTTTAATCTACATTTCTGTAATTATGAGTGAGGTTAAGAATCTTCATATGTTTGAAGGTTATTTATATCGCTCTTCCTGTGAATTAGCTCTTTGTATCTTTTGCCCTCTTTTTCTATTGAAATTTTGCTCATTTTTTTTCTCAATTTAGGGAGGAGGTAAATCTTTTGTCTGAGATATAAATGATAATACTTTTTCCCTATTAATCTTTCGCCTTTGTGCTTTGCTTGTACTTTTTTCTTGTTATATAGAAGTTTTTTTTTTTTTTATGTTGTCACAGTTATGAATATTTCATTTTAGGAATTCCAAATTTGAGTCATAGAAAGGACTCCCATGTTTTGAGGCTCTGTAGGAATTCACCAATGTTTACCTTTAGTATATTTATGGTTTTATATTTTTTTAATTTATTTTTAATTGTGGAAAAAAACATTAAAAAAATTTGCCATCTTAGCCAGTTCTAAGTGTACAGTACAGTGGTGTTAAGTACATTCCATTTGTGTACAACCAATCTCCAGAACTTTTTCATTTTGCAAAACTGAAACTACCAGTTAAAAAACTCCTCATTTCTCCCTCCCCCAGCTCCTGACAACAATTCTACTTTCTGTTTCTATGAATTTGACAACTCAAGGTATCTCACATAAATGGAATCATGTAGTAATTGTCTTTTTGTGACTGGCTTATTTCACTTAGCAAAATGTCCTCAATATTTAACCACATTGTAATGTGGAACTCCTTTAGAATTTCCTTTCTTTTTAAAGCTGAATACTATTCCATTGTATGTATATACTACATTTTTTTTATCCAATTATTTGTCAATGGACACTTGAATCGCTTCCACCTCTTGGCTATTGTGAATAATGCTGTTATGAACATAGAATCACAAATATCTCAAGACCCTGCTTTCAATTATTTTGGATATATACCTAGAAATAGAATTGCTAAATCATATTGTAATTCTATTTTTAATTTTTTAGAAACTGCCACAGTGTTTTCCATAAAAGCTGCACAATTTTACATTCCTGCCAACAGTGCACAAGGGTTACAATTTCTCTTCATCCTCACCAACCTTTGTTTTTGTTGTTGTTTTTTCTTCTTCCTTTCTCCTTTTTTATTTTTCCTTTGATAGAAGCCATCCCAGTGGGTCTGTGACGATATTTCATTGTGGTTTTGACTTTTATTTCCCTAATGATTACTGAAGTTGAGCAACTTTTCATATGTTTCTTGGTCCTACAGTCATTTGACAACATATTCTGAAGGGAACTTGATTATCTTTATTTTCTGCTGGCCATCATATTGCTCCACTATATTAATGTCATCATCTTGACTGGACTTATGGAGCAGAAGTTGTAGGTTCTCTGAGTGCCCCAGTAGGGACACTTGCACAGAAGATGGCAGTAAATAAATCCTCTAAAATTCAGAGCCTGCCAGTGTAAGTTTTTTGGAGTCTTCATCATGCTCAGACTTCTGCTCCAAAGTAAATAATATGTTATTATACCTTACTGTACCTCTGAAACACTAAGAAAGAGGCACATCACTTTCAGGTCTCTTTAGATTTTGGAGATAGTACATACCAGACTTGGGAATACTATAAAAAATCATTTGTTGTGTGTCTTGGAAGGACCACAGTTTTGAATGGGGCCCAGAGTAAAGGAGGGGGCTTTGTAAGAGATTTGGTCTACCATACACATGGAATCTGATTCTTGGGACATGTGACCCAACAGATCCCATGGTGTTATAGGTATTTGTGGTATATAAGGACTTTCTCTGAATATCTAAAGCCCTATTGGGGGAGTTGCAAGACAAACCTCTAAAGTCTCTGGAATAATGCCATAACATATTCACCAGATAAAGATTTACCATCTGAAAAGCAGCTTCTTCTATGGCCCTGGTCTCTAAGCAGATGTTGAGCACCTGACATGGAACATCAAAGATTATATGCTCAGATACGGTCTACCAAATCATAAAGCCAGGTGAGGATAAAGGTAAACCATAGTATGGTAGAAGTGGTTTATTCAGGATTGGGTCTGAGCTGGCCCAGAGGACATAAGTAAGTTAAAAGAGAGGTGGCCATGGAGCTCCAAGCCACCTACCATTGTTTGAGCCTCTCGCTCAATATAAACCTATAGCTCTATGGAGTGTTATCTACAACCGAGTTGTAGATCGATGGAGTTCGAATACAAATCTGAACCTCCTTCATGGTTTAAATGGCCTGATATATTGATATCAGCTGAAAATGGACTATTGTTTTTGTATTACAGCCTCACAAGGAAATGGTCGTGAAAGATAGTGCTGGCTTTGAGCAATTTATTGGGTCATAACCTGGTATGAAAGGAGAAATGTTCCGAGTTAGCAATATAACTGAACTTCTGTTCTGTTTAGTTGAAAGAGCTTGGCTGATAGATCAGGAGCTTGGAAGGAGCAAAAACAGAAGATTGAAGACAAAGAAGTTTGGGAATCTATATAGTGGTAGTGGGCAAAAGTGCAGATTGTTATTTCTCACATCAATGACCACCAACAGGCTGCTCTGTGAAAAGACACCTGTATCTAAGTTTTAGAACCTTGGGTATAAACTGAGGTTGGGTTTGTGGAAACCTGTAGGCCTATGTATCAAGAGCTCTCCTTTCTAAGTAGGATAGCAAGTAATGGCTTTAATTTCTTCCTTTGATGTGTCAAAAGTACAATCAAATTTTTTGCTTGTTTGTTTTTTAACTAGACTGCATATGAATGACTCAGCTCCTTTGTATATTCCTCTTTGTATGCCCGCCTTTCCTTTTCAAGATCTATTTTGGAAAACATTTATAGCTTGTTGATGTTGCTTTGTGGACTATCATGCTACATTGGTTGGGTCACCCTAACCTTGTTTATAGCTGAATAAGAGATGAGTGACAAGATGCTTATGTCAATTAGTAATATATATATATATATATATATATATATATATATATATGTATGTATATATATTTTGTATACTCAGTATTCAATACTCTGAACTCAATGAGCAATACTGAGATAGCTCATTGTGCTGAATTGCCCACATGTGTACTGTGCTAGTGATTATGCTCAGACTCCAAAGGAGGTGTTGAAAAAACTAATGCCCATATTGGCATGGACAGAAAATAAACAGATGGATTCCCATTGGCAGTCATGGTTTGTCTAATATCTTGTATCCTTCCTTAGGGACTGAATGATGTTTTGGGATGGTATCTATGAGAATGAGACAAACTTGGAGCTGGATGTGGGACAAAATTTTTAAGCATCTGTCAATTTTGATATAATCAGAAGTTATATCAGTGAAAGCAGAAACACAACAAACTTCCTACAGAACATCTTTCATTTTTCCTTGTTAATAGAATTCTTTTAGGAGTTCCTTCTTATCTGCCTTTGCAAATCTGTTCTCCCAGGTTGTAGGATTCTTCTCTGAAACCTGTTCCCCCCTGCTCCCCCATCACCACAATCTTGAACATTTGCACAGATGCTTAGGTTAAAACACCTCTTTGGTTCTAAAATCAATCTTCACTCTGAATATTGTATAGATGTCCCTTTTTTTCTTAGATTCCCAAGCCATAGGTCACTCCAATCTTACTGTAAACCAATCCAGCCTCCCATTTTTCCAGCCAGGCTCAGTACCTTAGAACATTTTCTTGCTGGGAGACAAATTGTAACCGAGAGAAAGTCTTTGTCATATATATATTTACTTCTGTTGCCTAGAATTTGCTAGCACAAAAATAGTGTGCAGTAAATATTTGGTATGTGACTAAATAAATAAGCAGAAGAAAGAATTATTCAGTTTGAAGGGTAACATTATTCTTCTGGAATAATGCTAATAATGTTGGTGCTGTAATCTTTAGGCTATAAGTGGTTCTTTTACCATCATGCCATGGCAGCAGGAGTGTGTACATTCCGTTAGAATTAAAGTTGAAGAAAAAGCCATTTAAAAACTTAGCAAAATATGAAAGAGATCAGGGAATTCTATAGTCCCTATTTGGAACTCAAATTCTGGCTCCTTTCAACATACTCCAGTCTTGAACCCCTTCCCTCACTTCACCCAAAGAAGGAGAAAAAAAGTTAGTGAGCAGGTAAAAACTAAGGCCGTTAATGGGGTCGATTGCTACTGGTTGGATCTATCAGAGTGCTGAGGGTTGAAATTGAACATTTTAACCCCTGTATGGGTTGACATTCTCAGATGAGTGGGTTTCTCAACAAGAGTAAAACATTAGATTCAAAACAGATGATGCCTCTCCAGAATCCTCTCTGCCTTAAAAGTCCCAGGCAGAAATACTAGGGCAACACTGCTCCAAAATTTAAAGTATAGTTGTTCTCATTCTAACAGCTTCTTCTTTGGCTTTAACCCCTGTAGCTCTAAGGCATTTCTAAATCTCCTTTTACACACCGTCAGAATGTTAGCCTGGAATTCAGGTGGGAGCTAGAAGGGAAGGGTCACAAGGAGGCCAGTTGACCTACTTTTAGTTTTGTAATTTCTTTATATCATTAATGACACATGTCAAATGAGTTCTCCATGCGGTTTAGCATAACACACTATGGGATTCAGTTTTGGAAAAGCTCTCTTATGGTAATAAATAACATTAGTGAACATTTATAAAGTGTATTACATATGTGCTTTACATTCATTGACCTAATTTTATCATTACAGTATACCTATGGACAAAAATTCTATCATAATCATCATCCTTATTTTATTTTGAGTATTTTGAGACAGAAAATTAAGTAACGTGTTCAATTTCATTAAACTGTTAAGAAAAGTAATTTGACTTACAGAAGTAGTCTGGCTCCTCATTCCACACTCTTAATTTCTTCATTGTAATTCTTCTCCCTAAACAGAGCATGCATTTGACAGACCTTGACTTCTGGGTAAACTTTTCTCAGGAACTTTAAAGGTGGAGTGTCTATGGAATTACTAGATAAGATTAATTAAGTGACTCACTTTATAAATACCTGTTTAATGTCTACTTTGTGGCAGGTTTTATGTTTCATTATTGGCCTATATCTCTGGCCAATAATCTATGTAAATAAATTTCCTATATAAATAATAATCAGAATGATAATATGTCTAAGACAAGGATACCTTTGACTTTTTTAACACTTAAGTAAAACAATTGAAAAAATAATAAAAATTTAACATTAGTAAAATATAATTTTGAAGATAGCTACATATTGAAGAGGTAAATTAAAAGGAAAGAGAATTTGAGTAAAATTGTATTTCTAAGATAGAAAATAGACAGTATAAGAACTTGAGATATATGAAAGTAGAACATAATAACTTTGTTATGTATCCAAGCTTTAGTGGTACTCATCTCTGATTCGTGTCAGAGGGAAAGATAAACTATCTAGTCAGGCTGTTTGTTAGTAAAAAGAAAACAAAATGAAACATCTGATAGAAATTTTTAATAGGTTACTATCCAATGAAATATTTCAGAAAACACTGAGGTTCAGAGATAGGATGAGAAATTTACTTAGCAAATCTAGCACTGCCTTTACCTTCATAGATCCACCTAGTTTTAATTAGGTTGGTCAGATGAAAATAGACTTAAGTGCAGCTTAAATGAATAAATAATTATTTATGTTTAAAGACCTGTAATACATTTTCTACTAATACATCAGGAATGACTTCATTCTTTCTTAAATCCCTGAGGCCATTTGATGAAAGCCTGATCTTTGTCCTTTCCACCCAAGAGTCCTAAACTGAAATGTTCTCTTATTTCTATGTATAAGGAGAACAATATTTATCTCTCAACCAAAGTTTCTGCATTGCAAAATTAAGACTGAGAATAACTACTTTAAACAAAATGTTTAACTACTACACATCTTCCATCTTAGAACATCTTTGACAGCTAAGCATTTTATTCTGAATTCCCCAGTGAATTATTATTCAGTCCTAAGAACCATAAAAGAATTACTCTCTCTAGACTCCTTAGCCTAGTAATTCCCAAAATATGGTCTCTGGACCAGGACCTTTGCAATACCTGGAAACTTGTTAAAAATGAAATTTTGTGCCATGTCTCAGTTTACTGAATCTGGGTTAGTGCCCAGAGTTTTAAAAAAGCCTCTAGATAATTCTGATGCAGTTTGGGAACCACTGACCTAGACTATGTTTCCCTCCTTTTTGCTCTAGTGTTTTCATGTGCATATTTCACTCATTGTATTTGACACATTTCATTTGTAATAGCTATTTATTCCTTCTGTATTTATTAATCAATCCTCCTGCATGTTTTTTAGGGAAATAACTGTGTATTCCCTAATTTATATATTCCCTAGTGACTAGTTGATTTTCTGTCAAATTCTAGGGGAGATATTTGTCTAAGATAAATTTGTAGGGTGGTGTTCTTATCTCTATTTTCCATGTAAATGATTCTAACACTTGCTTCTCATGAAAGACATTTTATTTCTTAAAGAATTAAAAAACCTGGAGACTTAGAAAATGCTCTAGATTTACTAGAAAATCAATGCATAAAAGTTAATGTGGCTTAGATTTTTTAAAGTGAATGCGGACTTCCAGTTCTAAACAAGACAAAGTAGACATACCTCTCCCTATTCCTGCCAATAAATACAGCTAAAAACCCTGGACATCACATACAAAACAAACTTAAGATGGCTATAAAAGAGAGGGAGGAGAAGGCATATTGGCTAGGACCTGAGGAATGGCAGAGCATTAAGTTCCCTGGGTTCTAGGTTTTCCTTTTTCTTCATATATTCCACCAGGTGTTGGAGAAGTAGGCAAACTGGAAACAGCAATGAATGTAGCCTAAAACAAATCCTTAAGAATTTCCTGTTCTCAATAGCCAAAAGACAAGGAAAAGGGTAGCCTAACAATAACCATTCAACTCTAAAAAACACCATAGGAAAATAGTAGACCTCATACTTTCACCTCCATAAACAAAAGAAGAAGGGAGACCTAGACTTTCACACTTGCCTGGTTATCATAAGTCACCCTTCTTCTTCACCACAGTAGAGTCAGAGAAGATCAGGTAGGGAGCTGGGACTTTCATCCCTACCCTACTTGTTCAATGTTTGAAAATCAATCAATGTAATCCATCATATTAACAGGCTAAAAATCACAAGATAATATCAATTCACACAGAAAAATCATTTAATAAAATTTACCATTCATAATAAAAACTCTCAGAAACTCTAGGAAGAGAGGAGAACTTCTTCAATTTGATGATGAACTTCTAAAGAAAAACTTACTTCTAATATAATACTTAATGGTCTAAAATTGAAAGCTTTCCTCCTAAGATTGGGAACAAGCAAGTATGCCCACACTTGCCAATCTTATTAAATACAGTACTGAAGTTCTAAACAGTGAATAAAGCAAGAAAAGGAAGTAAAATGCATACATACCCAAAATGAAGAAATAGCACTGTGTATATATTTGCAGATGAAGTAATAGAACTGTCTGTATTTGCAGATGAAATGCTGGTATATGTAGAAAATCCAAGGAGTCTATGAAAAAAAAAAATTCATGGAAGTAATAAGTGAGTTCAAGGTCACAGATATAAGGTAAAAGTGTAAACATCATTTGTGTAGCTATATACTAGTAATGAATATGTGGAAACCAAAAAATTAAAATACAGTACCATTTATAATTACTCATAAAAATGAAACATTTAGCTATAAGTATAATAAAACATAAATAAATGATATAATAAATCTAAAAGAAATAATGTAACAGAACACGTATCCTGAGAATTACAAAATACTGATGAAAGAAATCAAGAGAAAATAAAGAGAGAGACATATTAAGTTTATGGGCTAGAAAACACAGCATAGTAGAAATTTTAATTGTTTGAAATGATATATAAATTTAATGTAATTCCTATCAGAATCCTAGCAAATTTTTTATGAATATAGACAAAAGTTATTCTAAAATTTATATGGAAAAGCAAAGGAATTAGACGGACTTAAAGAATTTGGAAAAAGAATACAATAGGAGGTGTGAATTTATCTAATATTAAGAATTAATATAAAGATACAGTGATCAGGATCATGTGATATTGGCAGAGAGATAGATACATAAAAGAACCCAGATATAGGCCCACACAAGTAGAAAAAATACAGAAGGTGCAAAATTAATTCAGTGGAAGGATAGTGTTTAACTAACAGGAGTGTAGCAATTGGATACCATAGGTCAAAAAAAGTTCATAGATTTAAATATAGACATATACAACTTTTTGAAGAAAATATAGAGGAAAATCTTTGAGACTTAGCGCTTCATGAAGAATTCTCAGATGTGATACTGAAAGCAAGATATTTAAAATAAAAAAATTGATAATTTGGACTTGAGAAGTCCCTGTTAAGAAGATGAAAGACAAACCACATATCTGACAGTGTTGTATCTAGAATATATAAAGTACTCTTAATACTCAATAGTAAACAATAGTAAACAAGCAAACTCAATAGTACTCAATAGTTACTCAATAGTAAACAAGCAAACAAGCAAACAAAACAAGCAAACAAAACAACAACAAAACCAAATAATCCAGTGAGAAATTGGGCAAAATAAATAAAAAGACATTTCACCAAAGAGGTCATATGGATAACAAGCACAGGAAAAGATGTTCATCATTGGCCATTAGAGAAATGCAAATTAAAACCATAATGATATATCATTACACACATAAAAAAATAGTGATAACACTAAGTGCTGGCATGAATACACAGAAACTGAGTCACCCATAAATGGCTGGTGGGACTGTTAACTTGTTTATACACTTTAGTAAATGTTTTGAACTTTTCTTAAGTAACTAAATATCCTCTTAACATACAACCCAGCAGTAGCACTTCTGAACATTTATCCCAGATAAATGAAAACTTATGTACATACACACACACACACACACACACACACACACACACACACACACACAAAGGCCTGTGCATGAATGCTTACAGCAGCTTTTTTGTAATGGCTAATAACTATAAACAACTCAAACATCCTTCAGTATATGAATGATTATAATAACTATAGTACACTTATAGCATAGACTACTATTCAGCAATAGCAAAAAAAAAGAACTATTGATACACACAACAAGTTGGGCTGATTTCAGGGGCATAATGTTAAGTGAAAAAAAGACCAAAAAGTCATATCTTATATATTTCATTTATAAATTTCATTATTAAAATGACAACATTATAGAAATGGAGAATATATTAGTGATTGCCAGGGTTTAAAGATTGTGGGAGGGTGACAGGGTGGTTGGTGTTGCTACAAAGGGGTAGTAAAAGGAAATAGTTTTTTTGTTGAAATAGTTCTGTGTCTTGATTTCAATGGTAATTGCATAAATCTACACATGTAATATAATGGCATAGAACTAACTCACTGTACAAATATCAACTTCCTTTTTCTGATATCGATCTACAATTACTGAAGATCATTTGGGGAATCTGGGTGAAGGGTAAACAGTACCTCTCTATTATTTTTTGCAACTTTCTGTGAATACATAATTACTTCAAAATAAAAACATAAAAAATAGTAAAAACATGTTAGGAAGGCAGATGTGAAAGTCTATGAAGATATTAAAGGTAAATAACATTTAAAAATGTCTGGTTCTTTCATTAGTCAAGAGTATGCTTTGCCCCAATATGAACAAGTAAATGGCTTGTACATCATATAAATACAGGCATGGAAGATGTAAATTTTTAGGATCAGATTTGAATAAGAGAATAGATGTTAAGAGCTTAAGAATCAAGGACAGAGATGATGGTCTTTAAGTCAGAAAGGACTTCAGGAAAATGCTATCAAGCTCTAGAAGAATCCCTGAGGAGAAAAGTTACAAAGGTTCTCCCACTTGTTCCAGGCTTATTCAGCCATGACTGCTATTTTGAAGACGCTCTGATTATAAATGGGCAGGATCTTATTCCTTTAGAACTTAGAGAGTCAAGAGATAGTCCCTAGGTCTCAGCTCCTTCACTAAATGGATTTGGGGGAAAAAGAGGCTGCATTATCATGACTCATTTGTGCTTCCAAGTGTGATGACACCTGTGGGACTATCAGATGCGATCATGGTGGGATCTTGAACCCCTCTCACACATCAAGTTAGCTTTTGAAGATCCCTTCTCCTTTGAACAAAGACAATGTGAATTAAAGAGGCATTTAATGAAAATCAAGCAAAATATTCATTCCTAAGCATTTTATTTCCTTTAACCTTGTTTGCTATGCTGCCTGTCTGTAGCAGATGGTTGGATGACTGTTACTTTCTCACAATGTTAATAGTCATTATCACTGTGTCATTTGAAGTGTTGCTTCCATCCTGTTTATGTCTTTTTCTTTCTCCCTTTATGTGCTTTTGCCTTTCATGTGTGCCACAAATCCCTGATATTCTTTTATGCCTTTTTTCACTTGCTATGGAAATTCTTCTAGATATGGAAAGAAAGTAATAATGAGCCTGTGATGTATGAGGTGACTAATGAAGTGTTAAACCCAATAACTGCTTTCCTTAAAATTCTGGAGCATGAAATGTGTATTTTTCTCATCAGCAGTCCTACCAGTTGGATTACCGCTTTCAAAAATTAAGATACTCAGAGAAAACTTCCATTTTATGACACTTAAAGAAGCTGTCATTAAGATGTGTATTCTGTGACTTGTATTGCATGTTAAATGTAAAGGTGATTTAATTAAATGGTACTGAATTAATGCTAATTCATAAGTAAAATTGCTAATTTATGGATGCTTCTTTAGTCTTCCACGAACATGTCAAATCACCTCTTGAAAGTGCAGTATTTGGTACTAAACCTTATGTTCTTATACATTTTTCCTACTCTGTAGTTCCTCTGTTAGAAAATCTGACAAATAATGAATGTATAATTTCCACTGCTAGTGAAATTTACATGTTCTTTGTGGCAGAATATTCTTTAAAAAATGGCAGGCCTGGGCTTCCCTGGTGGCGCAGTGGTTGAGAGTCCGCCTGCCAATGCAGGGGACACGGGTTCGTGTCCCAGTCCGGGAAGATCCCACATGCCACGGAGCAGCTGGGCCCGTGTGCCATGGCCGCTGGGCCTGCACGTCCAGAGCCTTTGCTCCACAACGGGAGAGGCCACAACAGTGAGAGGCCCGCATACCAAAAAAAAAAAAAAAAAAATGGCAGGCCTAATACGTAGTGTCATTTTAAGGGGAAAATGCAGTCAATTGGGGAAGAAATGCTCAATGTACAAGACTAGAATGTGTGTGCTAGAAAGTAGAAAGGAGAGTGGACAATAGAGAATGTGCCCTGTAGGCAAATGGAATAAGATAGAAAAGAACATATTGAGACTAGAACTGTTCCTTCTCCTGAGAAAATCTAAAATTCACAAATCCTATCATTTAACTTTCTTCTTGATGCTTAGCATAGGGTCATATGCCAAAGTACTTTTAAATACAAATACCTGAGCATATCTCTGAGTCATTACTATTATCCAGAGATGATTATGCTATTTTTAACTTTTTATATGGGATTCTAAAACAATTTCTATGTGTTCTTTTAAATATAAGGACCTTTAATATGAAAATTATTTTCTGTGAATCTCCATAATTTGCAAGCACTTTATGGTTTTCTTTTAAATAATCACAAAATAACTTAAAATTTTAAGTATTGATATAAATTTTCCAATCTCTAAATCACAGAAAATGTTACAACTTGGCAAATCATAGTTCTTTTATGTGATTAGCATCCATAGCAGTTTTATAAGCTAAGTATGCTGTGTGAGTGATACAATGAGATACATAGTGGAATTTTTAAAATCCATACAAAATATTAAACATGTCAGAGTTGAATTACAGCTTGGAGAAAATTCCATTTACACACATAGCATAACTACTTAGTAAAGTAAAATTAAATAATTTATTCCTTAAAAGATGTTTATAGCATACTTGTAGCCATGTTTCACAGCATTGATTGATTTCCGTCTTTGAAAGATTCTCTAACAAAAAATAAACTCTGTAATGAACTACATTTTAATAAGTTATATTAGAAGTAATAACAACTGGGCTTCCCTGGTGGCGCGGTGGTTGAGAGTCCGCCTGCCGATGCAGGGGACGCGGGTTCGTGCCCCGGTCCGGGAGGATCCCACGTGTCGCGGAGCGGCTGGCCCCGTGAGCCATGGCCGCTGGGCCTGCGCGTCCGGAGCCTGTGCTCCGCGGGAGGGCCCGGTAAAAAAAAAAAAAAAAAAAAAAAAAAAAAAGAAGTAATAACAGCTGTGAAAAAAGTTATCATGTACATGATTTTTACTGTCTTCAAAATCAAACACATTAAGGCAAATAGGGATTGTTTACTCATTTAAATGCTATGAAATATTTAACTTGAAAATCAACTTATATCTAGAAACAGAAATGATGTTCTAATACATCTATCAAACAATCTAAAATACATTGATAAACTTGTTTATTTTAGACAATTCACATAGCTCTTTCCCAGTTTTCCAATTTAATCAGCACATATGTAACTTCCGTGGAAATATACATCCGGCTTTTTTTCTCTTTCTTGGATGGCTTTTGTTTTTAATTACTCAAATATACTACTACTTTCACAAAATATCTACTGGATTTTTTGCAGTCTCCCAATCTTCTCTTTGCCAGTAAACAAATTCTTCATCCTAGAATTACTGATAATGTTACTACAACTTGTTTCTTGTTGGCAATGTGTGATATGAAGTCAACATACATTAATTAATAAGGTGAAGATATTTTAATGCTTTGGGGGGAATATGTGAACTAAATTGGGAGAAGAAATAAGTGAAAAATTATAAATCACAAATGTGCACCAACATAAATAGAAAGACTTTGACAGTGAAAAAAATGGACAATGAGTTGTAAAGAAATGATTTAAAAAGAGAACAGCTGTATAGGAGACTTTATGTCGGCATCAAGTTGGATCACAGAAAAAAGGAGAAAGAATAGATGCAGGGAGGGCAGGTGGTGTTTCTTGAAGAGCTATCTTGGACCTGAGAAATGTCTCTGGTCCTTTTTGACCTGATTCTTTTAATTCATAATTAACTCACTATCAAAATATGCTACCTGATTGAAAATCACATTTTTCTTCCTCTTCCAATTTTTATCTGATTTTTTTGTCCTTTGTACTTTCTATTCTTTGTTGGACAAAGCTCAAATATTCCAAAGTGAAATAAGTGACTTAGTGTCCAGCACTCTTAACAGAGATTCATGGAAATTTAACAGGGGGGTTTCTTCTCTACAAGGGGGAGACTTAACTCTTGGATACTTTTACTCAACTATGGCTCTGTAAATTCTGGTAAACCTGTTGAAAATGGATCCTCTGTTTTTGTGAGAATATATCTCTGAACATAAGAGGGCAAATAAAATGTTCTCCATATTACATCTCTTCCAGAGTACAGTATTTTTGAAAAATAACTCCTTTTCTAACATCCTCCATATAAATTAAACTCCTTTTTTTCTTTTTTTAAATTTTATTTCTTGGCTTGAAAAGGCCTGTAGAGAATTTGTTTTTTCTATATCAGCAACAACAACAAGCAATCAGTGCAATTATTTACAGTACATTTCTTTCTTGATTGAAAGGTCACTCAATTTTTAAACTTCCATAAATTGCTTCAAATTGAGCTTAAATTTTATCAATATAGTTTTCAAGATCATCTTTCACAAACTTCCATTGGTTTGGTCTTTATCTTTTCATTTGTTTGTATATTTTCATATACAAAGAGTCAATTTAATCCAAATCACTTTTCAATATCAGGACCAAAACAATGGAATTTAATTCAATCAAAATAGTTCATCTCTGACTGCCATTCTGAATTATCTTCACAACTCTTCTCAACCAGAATATCATAATACTATAAGATACTATGGGGGAAGAAAGTTAAGAACTAACCCTGCTCTAATCCCACAGAGAACTCTATAAGACACGGTTACACACCTGGTTTTGAGTGTTCTTATCAGCAGACCTTTGCCTGGAAGGTAGATATATCAGTCTTGCTGATCTAACAAACTGTCACAAATTTAGTGGTTTAAAAGAATAAAAAGAATTATCTCACTGTTCTGTAGGTTAGATATCTAACCCAGGACTCATTAGGCTAAAATCAATATGGTGGCACGGTTACATTCCTTTGGAGGCTCTAAAAAATAATCTCTTTCCTTGCTTTTCAAATTTTAGAGGCTGACTCTTTCTGAATTCTGGTTTCCTTAGGGTATATACCTAGTAGTGGGATTGCTGGGTCATATGGTAGTTCTATTTGTAGTTTTTTAAGGAACCTCCATACTGTTCTCCATAGTGGCTGAACCAATTCACATTCCCACCAGCAGTGCAAGCGTGTTCCCTTTTCTCCACACCCTCTCCAGCATTTATTGTTTCTAGATTTTTTGATGATGGCCATTCTGACTGGTGTGAGATGATATGCCATTGTAGTTTTGATTTGCATTTCTCTAATGATTAATGATGTTGAGCATTCTTTCACGTGTTTGTTGGCAGCTCTATTTACAATAGCCCAGAGATGGAAACAACCTAAGTGCCCATCGTCGGATGAATGGATAAAGAAGATGTGGCACATATATACAATGGAATATTCCTCAGCCATAAAAAGAAACGAAATTGAGCTATTTGTAATGAGGTGGATAGATCTAGAGTCTGTCATACAGAGTGAAGTAAGTCAGAGGGTTTCCTTTGCTGTGCAAAAGCTTTGAAGTTTCATTAGGTCCCATTTGTTTATTTTTGTTTTTATCTCCATTACTCTAGGAGATGGGTCAAGAAGGATCTTGCTGTGATTTATGTCATAGAGTGTTCTGCCTATGTTTTCCTCTAAGAGTTTGATAGTTTCTGGCCTTACATTTAGGTCTTTAATCCATTTTGAGCTTATTTTTGTGTATGGTGTTAGGGAGTGATCTAATCTCATACTTTTACATGTACCTGTCCAGGTGGGATAGGGAGGGTGGGAGGGAGGGAGACAAAGAGGGAAGAGATATGGGAACATATGTATATGTATAACTGATTCACTCTGTTATAAAGCAGAAACTAACAGACCATTGTAAAGCAATTATACCCCAATAAAGATGTTAAAAAAAAAAAAATTTTAGAGGCTGCCCACATTCCTTGGTTCTTGGCCACCTTCCTCTGTCATTAAAGACAGCAGCATCACAAGCTTTCTGACTCTAATGCAGTCATCATATCTCTCTCTGACTGCAACTGGAAAGGCTACTAAGGACTCATATAATTAGATTGGAACCCCCATTAAAGTCCAGGATAATACACCTATTTCAAAGTTCTTAACCAAATTTTCACCTGCAAAGTTTCTTTTGTGATGTAAAGTAACATAAGTCACAGGTTCTGGGGGATTAGGACATGGATGTCTTTGGGTGGTAATTATTCTTTCTACCCCAGTAGAATACATCAAATCCCAGTATGTTGATGTAGCAATATTTGAAGGTATTTAACACAAAAATTTTATTTCTAAAACAAAAAGAGTTTTTGAAAATGGTGTAACTTCCACTTTATAACAAAAGAATATTCCATTTACTTGATGTTACATAAGTATTACTTTAACCCTGTGAAAGCCATGGACCATGTGGTTATCTGGTCCAATATTATAACTGTTGTCACATTTAAAAATGAATAAAAATATACAAAATGCATCAATTAAAATTTCATTGCTGACAGTAAAAAAATTAGTTGTTGCCAGGTGTTGGGGGTAGGGAGGGATGAATAGGCAGAGCATAGAGGAGTTTTAGGTCAGTGAAAGTATTCTGATATGATACTATAATGATGGTTACCTGTCATTATACATTTCTCAAAACCTATAGAATTTACAACACCAAAAGTCAACCTTAATGTAAACTATATAGGTTTATTGTTCTAACAAACGCAGTTTGGTGCAGGACTTTGACAGTGGAGGGGGCTGCGTGTGTGTGAGCAGTGGATATAAGGCAACTCTGTACTTTTCACTCAATTTTGCTGTGAACCTAAAACCGTTCTACAAAACAAAATCTATTCAAAAAGAAAATCACTTACTTCCATCTTTTATCATTTATTAAAGAAAATCCAAGTCAATATCCCTGCCTTCCCAACAGTCTTTTCTATCCTTCTTTCTATTCTCTTTAATTTGCATGCATCCTACACTCTATAAATTCTCATTTTACCACCTCACCCCTTGAAACAAAACTAACTACTCCCCCACCAGCCTGTTAGATTTTACCCTTTCCTTCAGAACTTTATTACATAGATTAATTCTTTTTACAAAATCATTTGTTCTTTATCCCAAATTCTATGCTTTTTTGTCTACTATACATTAAGATAAAAGTTTAGACCCTTCTTGCAGAAAGGTGGAAATGGGAATAGAAATGGTTGAGTTGGTCAGGTAAATTGCTAATTACAGTGTTCTCTTTGGACCAGTGAGGGAGATGGTAGAGAGATTTTGCAGCTTTTTTAATGTTAATGTATTTATATATTTTTATCTCATTACACAATGAACTGGGTCTAATTGTTAGCCAAAGAAATGGTGACAGCTCTTTCCTAAAGTGGCAAAAGTGATAGTTCCTAATTAGCCAATTCTTTCTTCTCTCGGACTCATATTGAAATTTGTCCCATCTTTCTGCATCAGAGTATGGCTCTTAGAGAATATATAACTGAATTCATTGGAAGGCTTCTCAGTCTTTTCTCCAACGTGCTTCTCTTTTTCTTTTTCTTTCTTTGTACAGTAGCCCTGTGATGCTGTACCTCTTATTCTAAGCTGAACATTCATAATCCAATTCTGCCCTTTTTAGTAACTACCCTTTTTTCTACTACACTAGCTGTTTTCTGTACTCTATGGTGAGAAAAAATTCTTTAAAGCATTTATTTTGAATGAAAGGCCCTTATTGCTGAGTCTAATGGAGGAAAATGGACCTTCCAATGCAAAGAAATAGACACCATGGTATTTTTTTTAATGAAACACCATTACATATTGTCCAGGCAGCAGTATTTGAAGAGAAGTTCAAATTCCTTCATCTTTGATATACTATTCAACAATGTGAAAGAGGGGACAGTGAGCTTGTAGCAAGTATTTTAGAAGAATACCGCAGAATGTTAGAGTAGATAGAGGATCTTTAAAATGGAGGAAGAATAGGATGAGCATTTGCAATGAGGAAAGAAGTAGAATATAGGAGAACACCCTAGAACACAGACATGATAAACGGTTTTACAATAGATTAGATAGATAGATAGATAGATAGATAGATAACCCCACCCTAAAGTTTCCTTACATGCTGATTAGCTAAATAACTGACTGAATTATACATTCACCTAGGAGAAATTCATTGAGTAGGTCTTGAGCATGTACATAAACCAGTCATTCTGTCAGAATTTCTTGAGAAAAAAAACAAAATGAATTGGATACAGATCCTGCTTTAAGAAATATATGATATATTGGAAGAAGATGCATACATATATATATAATAATCTTGACCCTATAAATGTCATAGGAGTCTACAGTGGGAAGGAATTCTACTGGGAAGATCAAAAAAATCAATGAGTCAACAAATTTTGATCAGTAGGACTGAAACATCAGCGGTAGCAAAGGAACAACTTAGGAAGCAGGAACCTCAGGGGTAAAAGCAGTAATAATAATCACAGCAAAGTGTTTACCTGCATAAATGAATAAGTGGTGTCTGAGAGGATGCCTGAAGCTGCAGTAACAGAAAACTATATTCAAGCTGACTAAACCATAAGGGGATTTACTGTTTCACATAATAAAATGTCCAGAGGTAAGCAGGCTCCAGCCAGAGGAATTTCATGTTTCAGTTATATTTCTATGCAAGTTTTTTAGTTCTGCCCTTTTCCAGATGTTGGGACTCTTTTATGGCTACAAAGTGGTGGCTATCAGCCCCTGGGACATTAAACCTGTTTGTTATTTATCTCTGGAAGAAGTGGGGTGGGAAATGTCACACTTAACCATGAAATACAAACTCTTCCCTCTAGTCCACTTGGCTCAGTTTACATCTCTTGATTTTCCAGGGCTAGTAATTGTTGTTGAGGTAGTCCCACAGTGATTTGCTTAGAGTGTAAAATGAACCATGCTCTCAAGACAGGAAAAAGTTAGGCACTAGATCAAAAACAGAGTTTGGCAAGAAATTGTAATGTAAATATGTATTACCTATATATATAGATAATATACCAATTGTATAATTATAAACTATATGAAATTAGAAATAAAACATGTGTTTGTGTGTATATATACACACACACAGGCATATATTGATATATAAAATGTGTATACATAAACACATACACACACACACACACACACACACACACATATATCAAGAGCAGGGCCGTTACTCCTTAGTGACTCACACGGCAATTCTTATTTTTAACTTCACTATCCTAAATCAGCTATTTTTCATAATTACAAAGCCTGTGTCTTGATACTAAGACTTTCCCTTAGCATTTCATTTCAAATATATCATGTCATATAATGTATAGATGGAAGCATAAAGATCTTCTAAGAAAAAGGGTTAAGGTGCTTTCATTTTTTAAAATTTTGTAGGACTATCATCAAAAAAATCTACAAAGAATAAATGCTGGAGAGGGTGTGCAGAAAAGGGAACCCTCATACACCGTTGGTGGGAATGTAAATTGATACAGTCACTATGGAGAACAGTATGGAGGTTCCTTAGAAAACTAAAAATAGAACTACCATATGACCCAGCAGTCCCACTACTGGTCATATACCCTTAGAAGACCATAATTCAAAAAGCGTCATGTACCACAATGTTCATTGCAGCTCTATTTACAATAGCCAGGACATGGAAGCAACTTAAGTGTCCATCAGCAGATGAATGGATAAAGAAGATGTGGCACATATATACAATGAAATATTACTCAGCCATAAAAAGAAACAAAATTGACTTATTTGTAGTGAGGTGAATGGACCTAGAGTCTGTCACACAGAGAGAAGTAAGTTAAAAAGAGAAAAAAATACCATATGCTAACACACATATATGGAATCTTAAAAAAAAAAAAAATGGTCATGAAGAACCTAGGGGCAAGACGGGAATAAAGACACAGACCTACTAAAGAATAGACTTGAAGACATGGGGAGGGAGAAGGGTAAGCTGGGACAAAGTGAGAGAGTGGTAGTATATATATACACTACCAAATGTAAAATAGATAGCTAGTGGGAAGCAGTCTCATAGCACAGGGAGATCAGCTCAGTGCTTTGTGACCAGCTAGAAGGTGGGAGAGGGAGGGTGGGAGGGAGGGAGATGCAAGAGGGAAGAGATATGGGGATATATGTATATGTATAACTGATTCACTATGTTATAAAGCAGAAACTAACATACCATTGTAAAGGAATTATACTCCAATAAATACATTAAAAATTTTTTGTAGGACTATAAAGTATTATGATGCTGAAGATCAAGATGAACTGAGATAACACAGTTTGCTTCCCAATGTTTTTGTAATCCACAGTAGAACTTGTGAAAGCATTGGAGAATATAAAAATGTGTGTTTTAAAGTGAAAGAAATAGTAACTGAATAAGACAAAATATTAACCTAAGAATGCCTGTCATCCTCTATTTTTTTGAAACTAAAGAGAACATTTTAGATGGGAAATTGAGACACTAAGGCATTGCCATCATGACTAACTGTTAACTTGTTGTTATAATTCATTCTTCTTATCAGAAGTTAAGCCTGAAAATGGGAAACAGAAACGGTCTTCTCTTTTGGGCTGCTATCATTGTCAATCTAATTCTTTCTCTGCTCCAGTGAACTTAAATTACTAAAAGTAATATAATGGGATGAGTAATTCAATAGGTATGAACAAATGTATCCCAATGCAAATGGCCTCACATTACGAGGTGACTTTTTTATACCCGTGGAAGTGTCATTTGATTAACACTTGGCCTGAGTTCAATTGCTCCCATTGCAATCTTCTACTTGTTGCAATCTGAAGTTATCTTTCTAACTTGAAAGTAATACAGAATTTAATTCCTTATTATCATGCTGTTTAATCAGTTTACTCAAAGTTTGACTCACTAGTAATATTTAATTGATCATAAAATAAGAGATGGATGTTGCTTGTTTTATGGAAACTGTTATCTTTTTAAGCCATCATTAGAACTACATTTTTGACCATACCATATGAAGCTCAAAAATCTTTTCTCACCATGATAGTTTTGTTAATGGTGAATCTACAGAGTGGTTGAAGTGAAAAGAAATTGCCATTCAACAATCGGAGACTTTATGTCTCTGTGTCTCCTGCAATCTCTGCCTCTCTCTCTTGTTTTTAAAGTCTTCTCTGTCTTCTACCCTTTTCTCTTTTTCTTCTTCCTTCTCTCTTTATTTCTCTCTTTTTCATCTTCTCATCTTCCTTTTTTCTCCCTCTAATTTTTATCTTCAAATTCCTCTAGTAAATCATTTTGAAATACTATGGGAAGAGATATAACTTAAGGTTCACTAAGGAAAAAAGACAACCCTCAGAATGGGAGAACATATTTGCAAATGAAACAACTGACAAAGGATTAATCTCCAAAATATACAAGTAGCTCATGCAGCTCAATATCAAAAAAACAAACAACCCAATCCAAAAATGGGCAGAAGACCTAAAGAGACATTTCTCCAAAGAAGATATACAGATTGCCAAAAATCACATGAAAAGATGCTCAACATCACTAATCATTAGAGAAATGCAAATCAAAACTACAATGAGGTATCACCTCACACTGGTCAGAATGACCATCATCAAAAAATCTACAAAGAATAAATGCTGGAGAGGGCGTGGAGAAATGTGAACCCTCTTGCACTGTCGGTGGGAATGTAAATGGGTACAGCCACTATGGAGAACAGTATGGAGGTTCCTTAAAAACTAAAAATAGAACTACCATACGACCCAGCAATCCCACTACTAGGCATATACCCTGATAAGACCATAATTCAAAAGGAGTCATGTACCACAATGCTCATTGCAGCTCTGTTTACAATAGCAAGGACATGGAAGCAACCTAAGAATTGCCCATCGACAGATGAATGGGTAAAGAAGATGTGGCACATATATACAATGGAATATTACTCAGCCATAAAAAGAAATGAAATTGAGTTATTTGTAGTGAGGTGGATGGACTTAGAGAGTGTCATACAGAGTGAAGTATGTCAGAAAGAGAAAAACAAATACTGTATGCTAACACATATATATGGAATCTAAAGAAAAAAAGGTTCTGATGAACCTCGTGGAAGGGCAGGAATAAAGACACAGATGTAGAGAATGGACTTGAGGACAAGAGGAGGGGGAAGGGTAAGCTGGGACAAAGTGAGAAAGTAGCATTTACATATATACAGTACCAAATGTAAAATAGATAGCTAGTGGGAAGCAGCTGCATCGAACAGGGAGATCAGCTAGGTGCTTTGTGACTACCTAGAGGGGTGGGATGGGGGAGTGGGAGGAAGATGCAAGAGAGAGGGGATATGGGGATATATGTATACCTTTAGATGATTGACTTTGTTATACAGCAGAAACTAACACAACATTGTAAAGCAATTATACTCCAATGCAGATGTTAAAAAAAAAAACTTGTTATCAACAAAAAATTAAATAAATAAATAAATAAAATACAGTTAGAGCAAAACAAACAAAAAAAAGAATCAACAGTAAAAAAGACATACAATAAAAGAGAAAGGAAAGCAAAACCAGGGCATGCTTGTCGTAAGGAAGTGGGGCAAAAACGTGAGCAAAGGCAAAATTAAAGGATGGAAACTGTGCAAGGGATTTGACAAAAACTGTAATGAGTATTGGCTTAAATTGATAAGAATTTAATGTATTTGAAGTATACTATACATTTGTAGGTTAAAACAGAGATTTTATCTGTTACTTTGGCATTTATACCAAGGGTGTGGTAGTGCTTCTGTCAATAGTGTATTGATTCTCAAATTAACCTGCTCTTACAGCTTGAGTTTTGGTAGTTTCTGTATTTGTTATAACAGAGAGACACAACAAGAATCATTAAAGAAACTTCAGTAGTGTTAATATAAACCAATTAATAAAAAGAAGAATCTGAAAACTCATTTTGAACAGAGGGTTCATAACTCTGAAAATGGCACAAGAGTTAAACAAGAGAAGTTTGAGGTAACTTTGGGTAGTTAGAAGGAACTGAGCTTATACAACTTGAAATGCAGAATTTAGGAATTAACATTTTATAACTGACTACTGAATGCAATGAATATCTCAAGCTGTAAATTCTTTATGCTTTTTATTTTAATTCTATAATTCTTTATTTATTAAACTGATTTTACCTCAGATGTTATGTAACAAGAATACGATAACCTATGGATTAAAGGCTTGGGGACTTTATAAAAGGTAAAAGCAATAACTGGAGGGTTTTAAGACAAATAATTTAATGAATTATTTTAACCATTAAGAATTTCACATGAAGCTAATGAAGAGAAATAAAAGGTAAATAATTAAGGGGGGAGAAAAAATAGATAGTAAAAATTAAATACAGCGAGAGAAAATATTTTTAAAAATTAAAGATTGCTCTTGATAGCAATCTAATCATATTTTTTATGAAAACATAGAGCACTATAATAAGGTATGTTTAATTATGCTGTGACATATTTGTCATGATATTTTCTATATATTTTCCTAGGATATAATCAACTAATTGTTAGCCAAGTTTTTAAGTGTTTTAAGGCACACCAAATAGCATTTTATATGTTTTCTTTATTTTCTTTTCTTTTGTGAAACTTTGGTTCATTTATAAGAGGACTAAATTCATGCCTATTGACCCTAAAATATTTCAAACCCAAAATGATAAATGATAAAGTTAAAGGTAATAATATGTGCTGATAGTAAACCCTAGCCATATATTACATAATAATGGAGTGCTAAAAATGGTAAATATTGTTTTCTGTATTTATCACAGTTACACCCAGTAATGAATCAAAATGTTCAGAACTGTTTTTGGTATAAATAAATATCCCATCCCACATTTTCCTACTCTCAAACTCACTCCAGAGTGTCTATCACATTTTATTACAAGAAGTTATTTCAAAACTCCATATAAAGTATGACATTTTATTTATTGATTCATCAACCATAGAAAATATTCATTTACTCTCCAATGTGAAAATAATGCTTTAACTCATACAATCCCTCCTCTCTTCTATTCAATATATGATAGTGTAGATTTATTTTGTTTTTCTATTATCTTTGAATTATTGATTGTCACTACCAGTTTTTATCAATTTTTATAATATCTTTATGATTTCCTATTCTCAAGGCTAAAATTCTCTTAGTGGAAACACAAAAATATCTTCTAAGTTTTGACCATAAAGTGACTTAAATTCTTAAAATTTTTATTTTGCATTAATGTGGGAGGATTACATTTTGTTTGCTAAAAGTTTCCTATGGACTGAATTTTATTTTATTTTATAACCCCCAAAATACATATGTTGAAGCCTTAACCCCCAGTCCCTCAGAATATGACTGTATTTGAAGATAGTCCTTTAAAAAGGTAATTATTTTTAAATGAAGTCATGAGGACGGGCCCTAATCCAATCTGACTGGTATCCTTATAAGAAGATGAAATTTGAACACACAAAGAGACACAGGGATGTGCATGTACAAAGGGAAGAGCATATAAGGACAACACAAGAAGGCAGCCATTGGCAAGCCAAGAAGATAGGACTTAGAAGAAACCAAACCTGCCAACACCTTGATCTTAGACTTCCAGCATACAGGAACTGTGAGAAAATAAATTTCTGTTGTTTAAACTACCCAAACTGTGGTGTTTATATTATATTGATATTTATTACATATATATATATGAAAATAGTTGCTTATTATCATCATATATATATGAAAAGAGTTGCTTATTATTATCATTACTATTGGCATGATTCTCTTCTTAAACTAGATTCATTAAATCCTAATTCAATACTCTTTCTATGGCACAATGTCACTGGGGTCTCAGGGAATTTTAGACCTGAAAAGAACCTAAGGATAAGAATGCTTGAAAAAAGTGTAATCACGAGTCTGAAAGTATAGCTCACCCAAAGTCTCGCAAGTTAGACAAATAATGTCAATATAAAATATATATGAGTTTTAACCAAAGAATCATAACTTGGGTAGTGAAAATATGAGTCATAGGAGAAATTATAAGAGAAAGAGAAATAGGATGAAGTACACAAGTTATTGAGTTAACATGCTTTTATCCTCTTTTTATGTTGTTTTGAATTTTATTTATGGTAACAAAAAGATAACTCTTTTTTCTATCCAGAATTTCCATAGGTGCCTTTAGAATGGTAATTAATTGCTTCTGTGGCAAATGAAATCTATACAGGTTAAAATTTAGCTTACTGAAAATAGAAGGGCTGCTATATTCTGAAATAATATCCTGATCACATTTATTTTATTTACAAAGTTAATGATTACGACAACAAAAAATATCCAAACTAAATTCTTTCTCCCGTTGTGAAACATTCCAAATGAAACCCCAGCCAGTACGGAATCAATAGAAGGAAAATCATGTCAGCTGCTTCTACATCCACTATCAATTATTGGTTTCAGTCCATCTTTTTTCATGCCTTAAGAATTTTGATGTTGCTTACATTAAATAAGTTTTTTGGGGGGGATAAGAGCATTAAAATATCTAATAATGAGAAGTACCTTGAATCATTAAAAATATTATTATTATGGCAGATTGGCAGGCTTGATTGCACTGTAACAGTGTAGTGAAGCACAGACCTCTTACAGAGACCAGTTTCACCTGGATTCTAGGTCTGGCTCATCACTGACTACTTCTGCTGACCTTGGGCAAAGCTTATAAATTCTGTGGAAGTCACTCAGTTATTTCATCAGAATATTTAGGAGTTCAGCAAACTAAGTCAGAATATTTAGGAGGTTAGCAAACTAAGTCCTATACTTAATAGGGAGTGTGTAAACTATTATTACCATTTAAATTTTTGTTGGACTATATCATTTTTAGTGTTCTCCTCTCTAAATCTACACATTTTATAATTTCCTTAAAGATGAGTGCCAGGATTTCTTACTGTTGATAAGTCCAAGATAGAATAAAAATAATATAGACTTCATTATGAGGAGCTTTCAGTCTCTTAGAGTTCAGAAAACAGTAAATACTAAGTTACCAGATTCTATTAAAATGGGCTCTTAGCCCATAATCTTATTCTTCAATTTAGAATATGTTAACGTTGCTTAATGATCAGGGTGTTTGTGCTTCTCTATTAGCATAAAAAATAATGATTCTTCATTATAATAAAATATTCCTCTATTGCATAGTCTGTTTTATGAATTACTGTACACACATTTTGTGTCAATTATAGACTGCAGAATAAAAGGTTACACTTCAGCCTTCAGGCTGAATCATTTGTTTGGAGCTCACTGATGTGTTCTTAATTCAGTCTGAAGTCTCTCCCCACCCACAGTTTGTAGAGAAAGGGATGCAAACATTTTTCTTCATTGGCAGTGGCTGGAGAATGCATCAACATGAGAAATATTTTCCAGGAGGGGAAAAAAGGAGGTATACTCTGTGAATAACAATCTCTCTGTCTCTCCCAAAGGGGAAAAAATAAAAAGATAATCATAGCAATGTTTATAACGGTTCTTTTATCTCAAAGGAGCCTCCAAGCATTTTAGAAATGTTAACGATGATCTGGTTCTGTGGGATTCACATCTCTTTTCACTGAAACTTATTCATGTTTAACAGTGCATGGGGATGACAGACCCTGAAGAAATCTCTGCTGGATTTATGATCACATCTGTAAGGCTGAAAGGAGAACACTGCTTATTCCAAAGTGCCCACGCTAGGAAGTGTATCCATCACATAATCAAAGGCATGGGCTCCTACATATGCAAAACGTAACAGATAACATAACAGTCACCTGCTCTCAGATAAAAGTATTGATGAGGCATCAGGGGATATTTTGCCCACCACCATCTGGTAATGGAGATGGCATTATGCCTGTTAATAAGAGCAATAATAATCATTTGAGAACATTTAATATTTTCATGTGAATTAACATTATTTTTGCCTCTTTTGCCTTTTATAAAAATGTATTAAGTGTTCAGAATCCTATATTAATGCACCCATAGAATAGTCAAACACAACTATTATTTCCAACATAGAAATATTTATCTGTTGTTGCTGAATTTCTTTATCTACACTATATGGCTGACCTGAACAATGATGACATGTTGTAAATTCTACAGTGACGAGGAACATCACCTGCACAATTACAAACAGGTGTTGAGATTTTATAAATACAAACATATACACCTATGCACATGTATCTGTGCATATTTAATATATATTAGTTTCAAAAGGTGTTGATTTATATCATGTGCTATTATTCACATCACAACTACTAATAGTTAAAAATGGAAAGAAAAGAATATATGGAAATATATTCCAGTTTTTACATTCCATCATTATTTATGCTACCTTTTGGACAAATTTGATTCTTTTATATTTTCATTCATTGTATTGGAATTTTATTCATTATATATAGAAAACATTTATTCAGCAGTTATTAGACCCTATTCTAGTCATTAGGCATTTAAAGAGAAATATGATGCATTCCTGAAGAAGATCACATTCCTCTGGGGGAGATAAATACAGAAACAGGAAATAGAGCACCATAAGAACACCAAACAGGCAGCTCATAGCTCTGTAATATAATATAAAGATGAGGCAGGGGTGATTTTACAGAGAAGGCAGCCTCTGAATTGGGTCTTGAAGATTGAGTAGAGGATGCCTGCCAAAGCAAGCATTCTGGCCAGGGTTCTAATTGTAAAATTAAATCAAACTTCTAGCACTGACTGCCATGAAGATATAACCCCAGCATTATCAAGGTCAAGTGAGTAAAAGATAGTAGGAGTTTCAAAAATGTGAGCAGAGCAACTGACTGATATATACTCTCCCTGCTCCCATACTCACACATATCTGGCTAGAATTACAGGATATGCTGTACTCCCAGATCTTCAACACTGCCCCATGCTACATACATATTTCCTTCCTATGTATCACTTATAATCACATCTGTAATCCATTTTACCTTTTGTATGTAATCCTTTGTTTTCTGTCCCTTGTCCTAATCTGCTACTGCAAAATCCCATCCCCATGGGGGTGTTTTCCATAACCTCAGATTGAATAGGCTACCATGAGACATTCTTCTTTTCATTTCTCTTCTTCTTGTCTCTTTTCCTCTGGGTACTGATATGTGCCTTGGAAACCTCTGCTCTTTCTGTTAAGCAAGAGCTTAATTTGGCTCAACCCCAGAACTCTCTCTACCTGAGATGAAAACAACCATTAGATCTTCCAGATTTCCAGCAAGGAATTCCTTGCTGTTGCTAACACACAAGAACCCTCCTGGTTCTAAAGATCCTTGGCAATTTATTAGGAAATCAGAGAGAGAAACTAAGCTCATTATGACTACTTTGTTTCCCTAGATGTTCAGCTCACTTACAGAAGGCTCCTTCATCCCTCATGTCAGTAGATAATTGTCAGGCCACAGACTGACTAGATATAACAAGGAAGGACTGAAATCCCAAAGTGAAACAGAAACAAAATATAGATAGATATTATGGATTGCACTGTGTCTCCCCAAAAAGATTTGTTGAAATCCAAGTTACCAGTATTTCAGAATGTGGCCTTATTTGGAAATAGAATGTTCTCAGAGGTAATCAATTTAAAATGAGGTCATTAGGGTGAGTCCTAAACTATGACTGCTGTCTTTACGAAAAAGGAAAATTTACACAGAGATAGACATGCACAGAGGGAGGATGATATAAAAAGATACAGGGAAAACACCATGTAAAGATAAAGACAGAGATCAGAGTCATGCATCTACCACCAAACATTGCCAGCAAACCATCAGAAGTTCAGAGGGAGGCATGGAACAGATTCTGTCTCCCAGCCCTCAGAATTAACCAACACTGCCAACACTTTGATCTGGAATGTCTAGCCTCCAAAGCTGTGAGACAATAAATTTCTATTATTTAAGACATCTTGTTTGTGCTACTTGATCGTGGCACCCTAGTTACTAGCAAACTAGTACAGATGATCTCCAGTTCCACTTCCCCTTCTTGGACATGGTTCACCACACTGCATTATGGAAATAAATGTCTTCTTTCCCACTAGATGCAAGATTTAGAAGTGGCAGGTACTGTGTCCTATAAATTTATGTTTCTTTGCAGCTCTAGCCTATTATTTTGCACACTACAGAAATTGAATTAATTTTTGCTAAATACATTTTAAAATGGGAAAATACACTGAAGCTACTGAATAAAATAACTCTTAGTTTCACCAAGAAAAAAAAAAACACAAGGATAAATGGATGTAAACAGTCATGGAAAAACAAAATTATTTCCTTCATTTTGTTTAATATATAATAGATCTACATACATACACATATTTTCTCAAAATCATTAGTATTTATGACTATGAACTTTCAATGAAAGCAGATACATTTTATAGAAATACCCTAATGCCATATATTTATAATTTTATGAGAGCTTGTTTATTTCATAAATATTAATTATGGTTTTAATCTCACTCTATATGAATGCAACTGAAAATACAATGTTGACTATTACATTGCTTTGTATTAAATCATAATACATTTTTAGCATCAATGAATCTAGCCTGATTTAGAATACATTAATATAAGCAGAAACAAAAATTAATTTAAATGTTAGTAGTTAAATATATCAAAACCACAATGCTACAGACTAATAGGCCCTTCTACACTATGAATTGTCTGTATTATTATTACTGAGACTTCTATTAGCTCTCTTCTAAGCATACTCATTTGACTAAAAAATTGGTTCAATACTAATGCATCACCTATTATGTTGTACTTTAAGGAAAGGAAGGTCATACTGGTATAGGCTTTTGTGCCACTGTGAATAATAATAATGGAATATATGGTTTCTTATAGGAACTCTGAGATGATGTAGAAAAATTAATTTTTCTCATACCATAAGTAAATGCATTACTGAATGGTGTCTATGTGAATGACTGCTTTAGCCAAATTAACTTTAAAAAACAAAAACTATTTAAAATATATAATTATATATATCTTGAAAGAGATTTTAGATAAGACCAATTTAAAAACATATCTTAAACCTTTCAATTAAACTATAAGGCTGTTTTGACTAAACTTTTAATTTCAGGCTTTCTCTTTTTGACATTATTTAGACACATCCAAAGAAATAGAAACATTATAATGTATGATGGTGGGAAGCAGTAGAGGATGAATATCATATGGAGATAATTTTTTGCTCTATGATCCTGGTTTCTTTTCTTAGTACAAGGTCAAATATTCAGTTATTATTCTTGAATTTGAAGTTCAAAGTGAACATTAGGGGAAACAATGGCCTGAATTCATATCAGAAAATCTTTAATCTATTCTTATAATTAAGTACAAGTCATACAGGTCAGTTTAATTTTTAATAAATCTAGCATCAATTAAAAATTGAAACAAAAGTAAAAGTTCTTTAAACTACTTTTAGCATGAAATAAATTTTGGGGGAAAATCATTTGATTTCTTATTGGAGATAATGAAGGAAAATTGAATTGACTAAGGGTGACTGCTGATTACTTTTTTTGAAAATTATGAACATGATTTCCTGAAAAATCAATACTTACTCCATTTGACTGAACACCGAGTCCAAGAGCTGTTATGATAGATGACTGGGACATATAAGATAGGCAACTGGGACGAGTTCCACACAAATGCAATTATTACAAAACAGGGCAGATCAGTGCATAAATGAGAGCTGACTTATGTAGTTCAGACTTATGTAGATCAGACTGTAAATATTTTGGAAGGGTATTCATCCAATAAACTCACATAAAACTTTCATCTCTGTAGGAGGAAATGAGTTCCATCCTATACAGCACATAAAGATTAACCACACTCATTCTTCTCAAGGATTTTACACATTAAGAGGTAGATACTTTATATGTAGACAGAATTACATCAGGAAGTGGAAAATTGTACATTTCACAAGAAATGTAGAAGGAAAAAGTGAAAAAGGAATTAAAATAAGTAAGAGGTCACTACTGACTGGGATGATGATATAAAGTTCCTTAAAAGATACAGTACTTATATGTACTATATATTTTTATATTTCTTTCAAGTCTGTGCTGTGTGACTTTGAGGAAGTCCCTTCAACACTGTGGCTTATGATTTTCTCAAATGATTGAGCTGGTTTGAATGATTTCTGCAATTCCTGTTTAGCTCTGAACGTCATATTCTAAATCACCTTCTTTACAAAGCAGTGAGATCTAGACTGTTTTGACCATCAAAAGGAGGAAGAGCATACTGTCATAGTGAGCTCTAGGCTAAGAGCTGAGAGAGTGCTGGCTCCTAGAGACAGTTATCCTGTGTATAGTCTAAGGAATAACCCTCCTTTTAGACCAGTACACAGAATTTCAGTGAGATTTCATCTAATTCCCAAGTCTCTTCTTTGCTCATTTTGTCTGACGGACTTTTATTAAACAAGTCATGTTTAATAAACTGATGGTCAAATAAACAAATGTTTGCTATAAATAATCTGACAAAATATGATTAAAATAGTTACCATATTTGTGCTATTTATTTCCCATATTTGATCTCAGTTAATCTTACTAAGTTTGTAACTATTATACTTGTAAGCACTCTGAAATATTCTCTTTGCACATGTTTCACAGTGAAATATTTTACCGGTCAGCATTCCCAAAGTCCTACGCTAACATGTTAAACATAATAGGGTAGATAAAGATAACTTTTGGTAAAGTTTTAATAAATTCCATTATTTAGAAGCTAAGATTTAAATTATGGTTTCACTCTGAATGAATTATGCCTATAGTTATAAAATAGAGTTTAATAAGCTGGCTTTGAGCTATAAATTAGTAAACTATTCAGTGTAATGCAAAATAATAAGATAACTGAAAAACCCTAAGTAAAAGCTCAAATTATTTCAATCTTTAGCTTGTTTTTTATAATATTTACTTTGTGTATCTACAAGAATTTCTCCTTAGGATAAGTTATTGCTAAGAACAATCTGTAAAATTTCTCAGCACAGTGAAAACCTTGTGATCTTATACCTCCAAGTTTTGTTGTTGGAACGTCCAAAAAATGAATCTCCAAATAATTTATACATCATCAGGGTAATTACTTTCTCAAGCCAACCTCCTAAAAGTTTCATGTTTAGAAGCTACATGATGAATACTATTTAAATTGAATAAAATGTTTCTTTTCCTTATAACTGACATGAGAAAAACAGATGGATTTTCCCTGGCCATGAGAGAAAAACACATATCTGAATGTGAGTCATGCTTTATTTGCTATCCAATGGACCATATTTACGGTAGATAGAGCCCAAGTCTCCTTAATGTGTATAGAATAGACTCCCCCTCTGCCTTACAGATTATAAAATGTTTCTACATGCAAACCTATAAAAATGTGCAACATACACACACACAGATCTACATGCCTTCATGAATTTAAGCTATAATCATAACTTCACATTTTGTACTAACAACATCAATGTGTATATTTGGGTGTGTAATATCACATCTTATATTAAACTTGGATATTGAGAAGTTCGCTTTCTTTCAACAATTATATATCATATTAGTTGCAATATTTTTTTTTTTTAGTTTATATCTGATTGGGCCAATAAACATTTTAATCTTTAGGATTCAGACTAAAAAAGTCATGAGATTAAGAATTTGAGGGCTAAGTGAGTGAATTGGGGTTCTCTGAGGCAGGGCTAATTATATTTCATAGCAAACGATAAAGAGTCTGTCAATAATTTCATGTAGACAGATCCATTATTTTTTTTTTTAAAGCAACAAAAGGAGAAGCAGCAAAGTAGAAAGCAAAAATAAAGGGGAAGGAGAAGGAAAATGTAAATGACAATGAAGAGTCAAGGGCAGTTAACTTCTTGCCTGTCTTCACTGCCCTTGATTCACTGTTTCTACAACTTAAAACTGATTCTCCATTTCTAATTGTGCCAAAATACCTCTTCATCCATCTTTATTACTATCATCTGTTTAATCCATGATTATCTTTCTTTATTCATTAAAGAGATTTCCCTCTTTCACAGTCTTCACCTCAAGTTCTGTAAACCTATTAGGTGACTTTGACATCCAAGTGGTTAAAACACCACATACGGCCTTATATCCTGCTTCTACCAATCTGGCAATTTTTACTGCCCTCTTCCTTATTAACTTTGACAAAATGACTGTGGGGATCTATTTTATAATTATTCTACCTTACTGTCTAACTTTGTTTTTCTGCACCCTGTTAAATGGCATCCTCCACTGTACTTATCTCTTCATAGGTGGGTTGGAATTTTGGTTTTGGACACTCTAAATGTAGGTACACTGACAGCTCTGTTTTAGCTGGATTTTTTTTTTTAACCCCCATCTGCAAATGTGAAATTTTAATTGAGCACACTCAAATTGGACTCTCTATTTATCTCGAACTTTCCCTTTCAGCATTTGTTCAGTGAAGGGTGAACCCAGCAGGCCCGGGTCGTCCATACCCCATACATCCAAAGGAAGGTGTGGCCCCTGACTTACTCCTGGGAGGTCACCCCAAAGCACCTGGAGAGTCCTGTCTGATGGGAGTCTTTGCCCATCTCGGGGCATGGGTTACACGGACCACACCGACAATGTAATCTGTGGTGGGGCCAGAGGTCAACTTGACCTCCGGAGGGCTGGACACTAAGGCCAGCCACACCGATGGTTAGCCATGGCTATGTGACCAACGGAGATAAACACCTTGGACGCCGAGTTGCGTGTGGTCTCACCATCCGTGGCCCTGGGAGAGGCCAGCTGGAAGCCTTGACCTTTTACCTTTGCTGATTCTGGTGTATATCCTTTTGTTTTACTAAACTTAGCCATGAGTATGACAGCTTTGCTGACCCAGAACTGCAGTAGGTGACACAGTACAGATGGTGGGGCAGCTCCTCAAGGCAGCTAAGTGGCTTCTGAAACACAAAAACCTCCTTCACACTTGCACTGTGGCCCAAAACACACTGTGGGGACTGTGTTCTGAGCTCAGAAAACATGCCCAATGCAAAGCTGGGTCGTAATGGAGATCCCATTTCTCATTTTAACTTTTGACAGTAAGAAACTGTATAGAGCAGTTTGTGATTCAAATAACGTCAGTCATTACCAGAATGAATGTACCACAGTATATAAGTTTGCAATAAGTGCCATTTCATGTAATTTTCAGATGAATTCATAAAGGACCATTATCAAGTATTCAGCAAAAACTAATTTCCAAAGCCACTCAGTGCTTGATAATTGTGGTTGAGAGTGGTTCTTCTCATTCTGAAAAATTCCAATTTCCACCCCGAGTTAAGAAATCACAGTAAAATTTAACCACTGCTGCACCCTCAAGCTGCTGTACGGTAGGGCAAGTCAAGATATTCTGCTTCCACTTTTTTTTTTTCTTGGCTGCAGTGGGTCTTCGCTGCTGCGTGCAGGCTTTCTCTAGTTGCGGTGAGTGGTGGCTTCTCTTGTGAGCGGGCTAGATCTAGGCGTGTGGGCTTCAGTAGTTGCAACACGTGGGCTCAGTAGTTGCCATGTGCAGGCTCAGTAGTTGTGGCACATGGGCTTAGTTGCTCCGTGGCCTGTGGGATCTACCTGGACCAGGGATCGAACCCGTGTCCGCTATATTGGCAAGCGGATTCTTAACCACTGTGCAACCAGGGAAGTCCTCAGTTTCCACTTCTGATAAAAATTCACAGAACTGATGATGGTTAACTCCTTGAAGTCAAGTGCAGCTCACTCTTGACACAACAGGTTGGGTGAAGCATGTAGCTGGACTTTTAAAACACTAAAAAAAATCCCATCTGTGAATCTTTAAAGTAGCAACTTTATAATTACATTTCAATTATGTTTAATTACTATGTATGTCTTTTCCTGTGCCAGAATCACATTCTTATAATTACTGAGAAGAAAACTATTGTCCCAAATTCTAATTTTTTAAAAATTATGTGGCTATTTTTACACACTTATTCGTCCTGATTAATTTTAGAAATTTTTGACATGTTGCAAAATAATCATAGTTGAATTTCAAGCAAAATTGCATTTTAAATATATGTAGAAAATTTGGGGGCCACAGACATCCATTAGATAATGAGTCAGTCTTCAATTTAATAATAATGTGTTTATCTGTGTATTAAATATTTCATTTATGCCATACATTTTATAACTTTTATATAGGTTTTGTACTTATTTTCTTAAACTAATTCCTAGACACATTCTTGCTACTGGAGTTGACATCTGTTTCCATGTTATATTCTCAGAGACCTAATTTTTCACTTATAGGGTAGAAAAATATTTCTATGTATTAATTTCTAGCTACCTTAATAAATGTTCATAATACCTATAGTAGTAACACGTTAGCAATTGCAACATCTGAAAGGAATAATGCTTTTCTCTTTTAGAAGTAATACCATAATACCTGTGTTTCAATTTAATGAAATATTGATTAGAAATGTCAAATAATGTCAATGTCAGTAATCATAATGGATAATTTCTTTTTATTTTATTTTATTATTTTGCGGTACGCGGGCCTCTCACTGTTGTGGCCTCTCCCGTTGCGGAGCACAGGCTCCAGATGCGCAGGCTCAGCGGCCATGGCTCACGGGCCCAGCCGCTCCACGGCATGTGGGATCTTCCTGGACTGGGGCATGAACCCGTGTCCCCTGCATCGGCAGGTGGACTCTCAACCACTGTGCCACCAGGGAAGCCCGGAAAATTTCTTTTGTTTCTGATAGTAACTGAAATGTTTTGCAATATTTACTGTGAAGAAAATGTTGACTGATTTAATTTTATTCTTTTTAGTTGGTATAATTAATGTTTACTTTATTAGTTTTGTTGTTAGCTTTTGAGACAAATAAATTTAAAATTTTATCAAATACTTTTTCAGGAACTATTGAGATGATTCATTTTTTTCTTTGACATTACTACCTGTGGATAGTATTATATTTATATATTTCCTAATCTTGAACAATCTTTAAATTTCTTAAATAAATATATTTTCATAGCTTTTGGATATTTCTGTTAGCTTCTATTTGCCAATGTTATATGTAATATTTACATCAATATTAATAAATTATATTTTCGGTAGTATCTATTTCATTTGAACTATCTTAGATTCTCAATGTTTCCTATAATCTAGAAATGCTTAGCTTAAGAATTAGTCATTTAGAAAGATTTGTAATCACTTAGCCCAGAAATTTTTCTTATAATAAGTCTATAACAATTAATTTGTGCAACAATTATGGTATTAAATTTCAAATCTATAAAATATCATACCTAGTCCTCTAACTTTTGTTCACTGACTCAAGTCATAATGGCTTTTTTGCTATTTCTTAATATAGCAAGTCATTCTATGTTATATTGTCTGCAACTGCTCTTACCTCTACATGTAAATATTATCTCTACCTGTATTAGAGTAGCTCATTTAACTTTGTTAAGAACCTGCTGTCTGAAGCTGCCCACCCTGGCCAGGCACGGATAGTAACCACTTGCAGGGGTCATCTCACAACAGGAGGTCCCAATAAGGAACACAGTGATAAGGAACACAGTAGTACAACAAGCTGCCTCCAAAACCAACCAGAAGAATTCGGGAGGGGCCAAAAGGAGGGCAGAGATGCCAGCTGGTAATACTCCTGCCAACCTCCCAGAAACCCTTGCGGTGCAATCCATCTTGACTGAAAGATGCTTGCGCTCCCAGGAAGGGTCCTGAGTGAGACCAAATATGGGCATGAGCAAGATGATTGGCCAGAGACAACCCAGAAAGCTAACCCCACCACAATAAACCCTGAGACTCTGAGCCATGGGGCAGAGCAATTCTCTTAGGTTCCCTTACCCTGCTGTTCTCTGCTCAAGCGCCCCTTTTTAATAAAGCCTTTTGCTTTGTCAGAACTTGTGTCTCCTCTGACAATTCATTTATGAGTGTTAGACAAGAGTCCACTCTCGGGGCCTTGAAGGGGTCCCTATCCCTGGCAGTAACTTCATTCAGAGATCTGCTTTAATTTTATCATTTTAAAGAGGCCATTCTTAACCACTATCTTATCTAGAGTAACATTTATCTTTCCTTTCCTTCAAATCCTCTCATCTTTCCCTGCACAAAGGGATTTTTCATCAATTTTAAATCAATTATTAGTTTATATTTCTTTGAAAGTAATTCATGTTATTAACATTTAAATTTTCCAGCATTGTGAGTGATCTAATATACTATTAAAAGCTTTATATTCTTTCTCAAAGATATATATATGTTGTTATAGCCTTTTTCTTACTACTAATCTTACAATTACTTTTTAATTTTATAATTAAACTTCACAGCTTATTATTATTTTTTATTTTCTTACTCTTTTGAATTTACATAAATACTAAATTTTGTTATTTCTTATCAATGTCTTCTCTTCTTATTTATTTTCCTTCTTTTCCTGTTTATTTAGATGATCATTTTTGAAGTACTCAAATTGACTTTTTGTTCCTGTAAGTTGTCCTTCTTATAATGAGTATTTAATATATGCAGTGTTCTATAGCAAATGCTTGCATTAGATCCCTTATGATATATAATAATTTAATATTATTATCATTTTCTTTTCAGAATATTCTATAACATGCCATTGAATCTCCTATGTAACAGAAGAGTTATTTAGGGAGGGTGTTATTTTTAAAGTTCCATGTAGATTTTATTTATGCTTATGTTGGAA
Source organism: Lipotes vexillifer (assembly GCF_000442215.2). NCBI lineage: Eukaryota > Metazoa > Chordata > Mammalia > Artiodactyla > Lipotidae > Lipotes > Lipotes vexillifer. The sequence continues at coordinate 313,991 of NW_006796998.1, read as the reverse complement.
AATATGGTTGATATTATGTCTATATGGTATTTCTTTAAGTTTTCTTAAAGTTTTTAGAGTATAATTTTCAAAGAAGGTAAAAAAGCAAATATAAATGAACACTTTTCAAAGATTTTAATGAACATTCATTAGTAAGAAAGCAGGAACATGTTAAGCTGATCTAAAACACATTTTTAAAGCTAGGTATATGTAGGCAATTTAATAAAGTCATGTTTGGAAAAGCATACTGACTCAGATATAAAACTTGTTTTTGACTAATGGACCCTAAACCCACAATCACTGTGGTTATTTGCATTGCAACCAAACAAAATCTACAAATTAAACTGCCCTTGCATACATGTATATTGCCCAGAAAAAAAAAAAAAAGAATCATGACCAAACCGGTAATTTACTTCTGAGTTTTGCATAATTAAACTTCTTGTGCGGGGAAGCTAAGAAATAGTTAGCCAAAGTCCCAGTAAACGATTAAGATTTGGTCATAAGATTATAGAGTGAGTCTCCTCACTCACACCTTATCACAACACCAAAAGGGCTCCCATATGACAGCGAATTACAGCTGAAAATACTGCACAACACAGACTCTATCTAAAGAGGTGTTCTTAGGGAAGCCCAAAGATAACAGGGGATGCAAGGAAAAGGACACAGCAAAATTTCTAGCCTGAGGCACCTTCAACTCCATAAAGTATTTAACACAGGTCAACTTCTAGCCAGATTGGCAAAATATCTCACGTTAAGTAGATATTTACCTCTCTTCCTATACCTAATAAATGACATTTATATACTTTTAACAAAAATTACAAGTCATGCTAAAAGGTAAGAAAACACAGTCTGAAAAGACAAAATAAACATCAGCACAAGACTCAGCTATGCTATAGATGTTGGCATTATCAGACAAGGAATTTAAAATAACTTTGATATGTTAATGACTATAATAATAATGTAGACAGCATGCAAGAACAAATGAACAACAATGAAAGTAGAGATATGGAATCTCTAACGTTTCAAGAGGGAATACTAGAAATCAATACACTGTAACAGAAATGAAGACTGCCATTGATGGGCACAGCCGTATACTGGGCACAGTCAAAGAAAGAATCAGTGAGCCTGAAGACAGATCAATAGTCACTTCCAAACTGAAATACTAAGTGAAAAAAGAATGAAAAAAAATGAGCAGAGTATCAAAGAACTGTGGTACAATTTCAAATAGTATAACATGTATATAATCTGAATAATTGAAGGAGAAGAGAGAATGGACTAGAGGAAGTGTTAGAAACAATACTGACAGATAATATTAAAAAATTAGTGAAAGGCATGAAAACATAGGTCCAGGAAGCTCAGAGAATACCAAGCAGGACAAATAAAAAAGCACACCTAGGGTTATCATAGTCAAACTGTAGTCAAACCAAAGACAATGACAAATCTTGAAAACCAAAAACCAAAAACCAAAACCAAAAACTAAATAAAATGAAACATAGAAAAAAGGAAATTACTTATGGAGGAATAAGGAAAACAACAACAGTGGACTTCTCAGAAAGAATGCCTTAAGAGAATGGATTGAATTATTTAAAGTTTTGGAAGAGAAATCCCTCCAACTTAGAATTCTGTGATCAGCAAATTTATTCTTCAAAATGAAGCAGAAATAATGACATTTGCACATAGAAAGTGAGGAAATTTACCTGACTTAAATGAAATGTTAAAAGAAGTTCTTCAGGGCTTCCCTGGTGGTGCAGTGGTTGAGAGTCTGCCTGCCGATGCAGGGGACACGGGTTTGTGCCCCGGTCCGGGAAGATCCCACATGCCGTGGAGCGGCTGGGCCCATGAGCCATGGCCGCTGAGCCTGCGCGTCCGGAGCCTGTGTTCCGCAACGGGAGAGGCCACAACAATGAGAGGCCCGCATACCGCAAAAAAAAAAAAAAAAAAAAACAGAAAAAAACCCAAAAACAACAACAAGAAAAAAAGAAGTTCTTCAGGCAGAAAAAAAAAAAAAAAAAATACAAGTCAGAAATCTGGATCTACATATAGAAGGGTAATAAAGAAGGAATAAATAAAAATAAATTATTATACAGCTTTTAAAATAATTTCTTAACAGTTATCTCTTGAAAATAGTAGCAACATATTAGGTGATTATAGTACATGGATAATTGAAATGAATAACAATAATGTCACAAGGCATGAGAATGAGGAATTGGGGGTACTCAGTTATAAGGTACCTGCATTATATATATAGTAGTACAGTGTTCCTTGGAAGTGGAAGTAAATTAGTCAAAAACACGTGTTGTAAAATGCCACTATATACTTCTTAGAATTGCTAAATTATTTAAAAAAAACTCTGACAATGCCTGGCAATAATGTGGAACAATTGAATCACAGAATCATTGCTGGTAAGAATGAAAAATGATACAGACATTTTGGGAAACATTTTGGTGGTGCCTTATAAAGATAAAAAGAGTCTTATCTTGCTACCCATTAATTGTGCTTCTAGGTTTTACCAAACTTACTTGAAAATGTATGTCAACCCAAAAACCTACACATGAATGTTTGTAGCACCTTTATTCATAATCACCCCAAACTTGTCGTAACTAAGATATCCTTCAATAGGTGAATGAATAAACTAAGTATATCCATACAAGAGTATACTCTTTAGTAATTAAAAAAAAAAATGAGATATCAAGCTACTCAAAAATATGGGTAAACCACTTGATAAGTGAACTTGGCTAGCCAAAAATGACCATCTACTGCTTGATTACATTTATATGATAAGCTGGAAAAAGCAAATTTTTGGATACATTACACAGATGAGTCATTACCAGATATTTGGAGAAAAGATCAACTGAACGGGTGAAGAACAGGGGATTTTTTAGTTCAGTGAAACTATTCTGTATGATACTATAATGGTAGATACACAACAGTAAACATTTGTCAAAACTCAGAGAACTTTACAGCAGAAAGAGTGTGGCTTAATGTATGCAAATCTCTAAAAAATGTCTTTAAAAAAAGCAGATTATGACAAAATGGTTAGCAGACTATCACTAAATGGTCGATTTAAAAAAAGGTTCAAGCCTAAGTAAATTTGGAAAAAAATGGAGCCTGTGAGATTAAAGGCAGCTGTAACTGCATATAAGAACTTTACTCTAATTGATAAAGTTGGTTCCTGTTGGGGTCGAGGGTAACAATTCCAAAACCTCTATATATCTATACTGGAATTGAAAAATTAAATAAATGGCTGGCAGATGGAGGGAGCTGGTTTTCTCACCGCTGAGGGGGAGTTAGTAGATAAATTAGGGGAAGAGACTGGAAAGAGCCATTTGAGTTAGAGTTGGAGATACTGTTTTGAAATCATATTTGAATTATTATAGATACAGATGGAGATTACATAGATATAGATGATATAAGTATAGATATGTATATATACATGGTTAGTGTATATACATATATTTCTTCCTTCTTTTAGCTGAGAGAGCCTAGAGACAATGACAACCCAATTACAGTAAGCCCACTTAATGCCCAGTTCTTGGTTCTAATACCATATTCCAGTATAAGGAACAAATTCTCCTTGGAGAAGTGGCTGATTCTAGGATTGGGGCAGGGAATATACAAGATAAGCTTGGATAATTTATTATGCTAAAAAGTAAAAAAAAAACCCTAAAAACCAAAGCAACCAACCAATCACAGTGATAAGAGCTATGTCAAATGGAAGAAGAAGACAACTGAGAAAGCTCTCAATGGCCAAAGCTGGAACAATTTGAATAACAAAATTGTATTATATTATAACCCAGAGTATAACATAAACATCTATTAGTTTATATTTCAACAATATATGATTGAATAAATAAATAATATATGGTACAGGCTAGACATATCTTCTATGCAGAAAAATGCAAAGTAACATATGTAGATATTCTTTCTCAAGGAATTAAAACATAATTCCTCATCTCTTAAATGTGGGCTACACACAGTGACTTTCCTATAAAGCGTACAGTATGGAAGGGGGGAAGAAAGAGTATCTTTAGAGTGGAGAAACCTGACAAAATTACCTAAGCCAGTGATTAACATAAACAGTGACATCATATTGACACTATATGCCCTTGATATGATGTGATGAAAATGGCACTTTACATCTTGGTTTTGTTCCCCAAAACTTGTAACCTCAGTATAATCATGGAAAACATGTTAAACAATTCCCAGTTGAGGGACATTATACAAAATAAGTGAACACTACTCAAAACTGTTAAGGTCATCAAAAACATGAGAAGTCAGAGAAATTGTCACAGCCAAGAGGAGTCTAAGGAGACAAGATGACTAAATGTAATAATGGCATCCTGGATAGGATCCTGGAAAAGAAAAAGGCCTCAGGAAAAAAAAAATGAAATCTGAATAAAGTAGAGTATTTAATCATTACATATCAATATCACTTCAATTATTTTAACAAATACGCCATATGAATGTAAGATGTTTGTTACAAGGCAGAAACTTGGTGTGGGGTATGAGAAATCTCTGTATTATCTTCATAACTTCTGTAAATCTAAATCTATTCTAGAAAAAGTTTATTAAAATTTTTTTAAATGTTACAAAGTACTTTGATAAAACACACAGATCCCAGATAAAATTATTCATTAAATTGGGCTGGATTGCTTAAAAGTTTTCATTATCATGGCTGAACTTATGTAAAATTGCTCATACAAACAGAGAAATAATTTTTCCTTTATGGCCTATCTCTTTTACTTTTTTTTCCTGATTCCAACTTGAGAATAAGAATGATACTTTTTCCTTTGTAAAACAATCATTACTTTTGCTCATCTTCTTAATCAAATATGTGACATGTTAGTATTTCTACTTATTCATATCTGTTTAATTCAAGAAGTTGGTGATTGTGGATGAGATCTTTTGGAATATTTTCAGGATTAAATAGCACAAATCTAAAACCTGAATTAACTCCCCAAATTGTCACATAATTTACTTACTTCCTGAAATACTGCTTTGGAAGATAAGCACAATCAAGTATTCAACCTTTAGAAAGATGATGACATTGTACAGAGCTTGGGAGAGTTAACTAATTCCTGGACTTCAGTAATAATACAAGACTAAATCAGGCAACAACTTTATTTCAGTGTATATTTTAATCCCAAAACTGGTTCCCAGTAGCATGGAAAAAAATTTTTCTAAGCTACTATATAAATTCGTAATAAAAATGAGATATGGGGGGAAGCCTTGTGAAAACTTCTCATTTATTAGATATTTTAGAACAATCTGGAATATATCTAAGGAAATGCGTGCAAGCAAATTCAGAGACAAAATAGCAGAAGGAATCATTTAAATGAAATTTAATTCACAGTTTTAATTCTTTTTAGTGATTAAATATAGATTTTTTTCCTCTTATTATTTCCTCCTGCAGTCAATTTATCTGAAGCTTCCTCCATGCTTTAGTAGCTGCCCCTTGAGAAGATAAAAAGAAATGAATGCTGTATGTACTACTTGAACATGTGTGAACTCTGGGTCACTGCTTACACCAGTGGACACCAAGCTGTTGTTCTGGCATGTTTTATAGTGACAAAGCAATACTATGGTCAGAATTTGTATCCCCATTATAGATTCGTGTGTGATGCATTATAGCAAATCTCCACTGATTGAATTAATCAACATCGTTTCCTTCCCACCACATCTAAGAGAACTGTTATCACTTTACTTCTACTTATTTTCAATGCATTTTATATTTCTTAAGATGTTCTGTCCTACAGAATATCATTCAGTTTCTTTAATTTTCTCATGCTTTTGAAAGCCAGAGTTTTGTAATACACTCAATATTATGCCTCTAGATCTGGTAACCAGATTAAATCCTGTAAAAAGTTTATTTGCTCATGCCATGGCTTGGAGTAAAGGCTCTATGCAAAATATATGAATAAAATAAAGGAACATGTAGAGATTTAAAATTGGAACTAAAACAATACACCCCTGACTATATGAATTTCAATATGATACTTTATACACAATTATTTCTATATATGTCTCTATTTTTTCTACATTTATCGAGATACAATTAATAAATAAAATTGTATAAATATAAGGCATACAACATGAGGATTTGATATATGCATAGATTGTAAAATGATTATCACAACATAATGGTAATCTATCACCTCACAGTTTTGTATATATATATATATATATATATATATATATATATATATATATAATTGTAGGCATCATGCTATTTATTAGATCCCCAGAAATTATTCATCTTATAGCTGCAAGTTTGTTTACTTATTCATTTTAAATTTTGTCATTTTAAATTTTGTCATTTAAATTTTTGAGCTTCTGGTGTCAACTGAAAATAAGACACACTTCCTTCCCTAGTGAACACATAGTCTGGTAGAAGACAACTTTGAGAAAATTAAACTATATTAATGGCAAATATATATGTTACATGCTGAAAGGGCTGTTCAAGCTCAAGGAAGAGAGTAAGAGAATAAGTGGATAAAAAAAGGGATTATGTTATATAAATAATATGAACATTTTTGTTATAATTTTTAATTATTTATTGTTACATAATTTTCTTTCTTTAAAAGTTCTAAAAGAAACAGAAAAACATCTCTTACAGAGATATTGACTGCTAAGTTTAGTCTGGTTGCTTATTTTAACTGCTAAATTTACATCTCATAAAACAGTGTTGAAAGATTTATAGACAATATTGAAACTCTAACATTTTAAACACATGTTCTTAGTTTTGATGCATTTTTCTTATCTTAAAGCTAACAACCTAAAATTTATAATTTCAGTTATCTTGTTACTTCATGCCTAGCACAAATCATAAAGTTATGATTGAAAATTAATAAAGTTAATGACAGAGTGTCAACATATTAATAATGTTCAAATTGGCATAGATAAAAGTTGAAAAATTATGTCTTTTTTAATACTTACTTACTCTTTTTACGGCTCATGTGCACAAACATGCATTTCACTATGTCCAGTTTACTTTATCTCATCTGAAACGTTTCAGCTAAGTATGTTGAGATCAACTTTGTTTTTCTCAGACTTCCATGATGACTGCCCTTCTTCCCTGTCTTTTGTATGCTTACCAACCAGACTTGCATAAAGAGGAAAAACTACGTCGGTGTATCTTCTGCAGAGAAATGGAATTTCACATGCAGTAGCTGGCTGAATGTACGTTTCTGAGCAAATGATTTGTGATTGGATTTGCCTCTCCTTTATGGACTCTACCATTGCTTTCAGTGCCCTGTTCAATTTGAGACTATAAAAACATGAAAGCAATCACAAGGTGAATTTCAATAAATTGAATTTATGATGAGTGTGAAGGATAATTTGCTGAAAGCTTTAAATTGTAAGCACTTCTTTCAGTGGTAAATATACCCAAATTGCTTTGTTTTTCTCATAAGAGATTCAGCACCTTGAAACAAAGATTTGCCATAAAACAAACTCTCCAGCAAACATCTGCTCCCTGTCTCTAAAGCCCTGAGACAGGTGAAATAGGACTCTGGCTGTATGAGCTATGTTTTAAAGCTTTGACATTGGAAAGGGATTCATTATTTACATTTGTATCAGTAAAAGGATTAACATTCTTCTTTGAAAAGAAAAAACATCAGACCTATTTCAAATATACTTATCTAGTTTAAAGTACTTACTCCAGCTCAATATAAATCTAAAACTATATAAATCTGAATAAAATATTTGATGATCCTATTTTTATTCTGCTTGAATATTTGTGTGTTTAATTTGGGGGGAGATTCATCAGGTATTTTTACTAAAAATAAGCCTACATATTATAAAAATAGAAGTGTATAGAGAATCTTTGCTCTGGAGGGCTCTATGATCTATAAGCATTCACTTGTCAATATTTGTAGAAACGTAGACTGTTAATAGAAGATGCTATGCAAAAATAGTACATAGACTAACAAATATGAAAATGCACACAAATTACTAGTGACCAGATAACTGCATCGAGCTATCATTTATTCACCAGTTTAACAAAAGCTAAAGTGTGGAATAGAAACCATAAGGAAGGATGTGGAAAAAACTGTAACTCTTATTCACTACTAATGAAAGTAAAAATTGTTACAACCGCTTTTGAAAACCATTTTCTGTTTTCTAGTAAAGATGAAGATACATGTACACCAATGACTTAACAATTCCACCCCAATCATATACCTTAGAGCAATTCTGTTGAATAGGAATATAATGCAAGCCCATGTATAACTTTAAATTGTCTAGTAACCATGTTAAAAATAAAAATTAATAGGTGATACACATTTTAATAATGTATTTTATTTAACTCACTATAGCTACAATATTATTGTTTTGAAATGTAATCAATATAAAAGTATAAGATATTCTACATTCTTTTTTCTTTTGGTACTGTCTTCAAAATCAGGTATCTATTTTATACTTAGAGTGCATCCAAATTGAAAAAAACAGATTTCAAGTACTTAATAGCCACATGTGGCCTGTGTGTACTGTAATGGACTTGCAACCTTAGAAAATACTTTCATATGTGTATCAGGAAGCATACACAAGAACGTTCATATTGACGTTATTTATAGTCTATATTGGTCAGGACTGAGTCAGTAAAACAGAGTCCATGGCAGTGACCTGATAAAGGGATTTTAAAATAAAAAGATACTTAAGTTAGTGTGGGAAGTACTGAAAACTCTCTAAATCAAACAAACCATGAGCCAACCAAGAGATAAGCATCAACAATAAGCTGGTGCATCTCTCAGGCTGATAGAATAAAAGGAGAATGTGGTATTCTTTATGAAGTCCAAACTCCTTAGAGTCACTTATAGAACTTTTAAGTGATCTTCGCCTTTATGTTTTTCCATTTTCAATTCCCCCTCCAAAATTCCCACTCTCTCCTTATCAACATACATCAGCTCCCAGAATATGTTCTTTTGCTCCTTTATTTCATACCTTTGTGCCATTGCATATGTAGTGTAAGTTGCCTGAAATATTCTCAACAACACTCCTCCCGATTGATCAATCAATCACTTTCTACTTTCTCTAACTTCAGGCAGATATAAACTTCTTCAATAAGAAGAGTGTGCTTATCTTCTCACCCTCTTCTTGTCATGCTGGGTTAACCACAATTCTATACAACCATAGCCCCCCCAGGCATAATCCGATTTAAACGTCTCATGTCTTTTTATAACATTGGTCTTACTTTCTCTATTGTATCATAAAATATTTGAGAGTATTTCAGTAATGTCTGTATTGCCAACTACTTGCATTTAGTAGGTATAGAAGCAATATTTTGCAAAGAACTGAACAATTGAAATGTTCAAATGAAAAAAATGTAACATAAACATGCTTTTGAGTTAAAATTAGTTTTCAATATGCTTTCCAAAATTATATTAGTTGCAACGATTTGGACTATCTCTAATTCCAGCCAGATCATGATTAGCCAGGACAGAGACAAAGTGTAATGAAAACTATAGATCATGAATGTAATCTGCACACTGTAATTTAATTTAGAAACTATTAATTCTTCATTTTAAATATTTATAACTGCATAATTCATCATAGTTCATGTATTACAAATAATGTATAATAGGGGGAAACAAAATAGTTTTTACACAGCAGAGAAATATAAAGTAAATATTGAAATTTCCTTTCAGCTATGACAGCAATCAAAACAAAAGAAGAAGATAAATTACTTTTTAAAAAAATAGTAAAAGGCTGAATTTGTTTTTGAAACTTTTCTTAACTTTATGTTTGTTATATGTTATATAAAAATAACTTCTACTGGGAAATATTTATCTCTTTTATTGAACTCAGGAGGACCAGGGAAGAAAGCTTTCAAATAACTCCGAAAGGTATATGACTAACGTGAAACTTTGGAATCAGACCTGAAAACTAATTGGGTTTCTCTTCTGGAATTGAGTCTAAAAGAGACGTCAAATATCAGTAAAATGGTTGAAAGACTGAAGGAATATGTGGAAAAGTAACTTTCATCTATTTTAATATAATAGTGCATTTGGTGATTGTTGAATATAATTCTCACTGCTTCCATCTTTAGAATGAGAGAATAACTAATATGTTAATTATTATTAGAAGTACATTACAAACTTCAGTAAAGTTAATAGGTATAGTTGCTTTAGCTAGGTTGATGGATATTTGTCATTTCCTTGGGATTAAAACCAGTGATATTTTTCTAGCAGATATGTGTCCTGAAGCACTGAGAAAGTGGGGCCATTTGAGAACAATGCTTTTGTAGTGTGTGTGTGCGTGTGTGTGTGTGTGTGTGTGTGAATGTGTGTATGTGTGTGTGCGTGCCTGTGGTGGGGGGTCCATATGGGTGAGTTAGTTCAATTTTTAGTATCTTTTAAAATTCTGATCTGGGAACCACAGTTAAAAAAATGTATTTATGTAGCAAAGGCAGGCATAGAGCTTCAAACGTTGTCCCATCATTTCCATTAATGTGGGTAATTTGACTTGATAATTCTCTTTCAAAAGTAGGCAGATTTTCAAAATTTGTTTCATCTTTTCTATGTGGTTGTTCATTTGCATCAAAAATATTAGGTGGGTTTCAACACTTTAATTCATTTTTTTTTTTCAGACATAAATTTTTTTTTAGCAAAACAATGTCTTAAGAAGATAAAATGTCTAACAAAATGATGGCTTCTAAATAGAGTACGTGACCTTAAGGGAATATAAATCTGGCCAAAGTCAAGTATCTAGAATAATCCCTTCTAGATAAGATGCTTTGAAGTTTTTTTATGTCCTGAATGCTCCATCTTTTCCTTGTTGCTTGTTTTAGTGCTAATTGTTGAGTACTTATCTTCTTCCTTGAATTTATTCATAGGAAATTAATGCTTTCCTTCTTTTTGGCTTGAGAGACTCACTCACCACTCTCCAGGGCAAGAATCCCTGCAAGAGATTACTCCTAGTTCCACATAGGAACATGATGAAGGTGGGGATCCAGTCAGATGGGATGCCATGAAAACCTGTGTTTGCCATGGTTTTTATCATTGAAAATGTGATTCTCTGCACTTCAAACTTTGTAAGTTCGATTTGTGTGGCTGGAATTCCTATATTCCTTTTTACTTTTGATTCTTTTAAAAATTCTTGGCATTTTAAATCATTTAAGTTTGATTTGATTATTAATGGATTAATTCTGCTTAGTGTTTTATGTGAATAGATTTAAGGAACTTCAACTGTATGAATATTTTTTAAAATACTTGCAAAATATCCTGTTCCCAAATTTTATGTTGATATATATAGAAATGTATGTATATAGGGCTTCCCTGGTGGCGCAGTGGTTGAGAGTCCGCCTACCAATGCAGGGGACACGGGTTCGTGCCCAGGTCCAGGAGGATCCCGCATACCGTGGAGCGGCTGGGCCCGTGGGCCATGGCTGCTGAGCCTGCGCGTCCGGAGCCTGTGCTCCGCAACGGGAGAGGCCACAGCAATGAGAGGCCCGCGTACCGCAAAAAAAAAAAGAAAAAAAAGAAATGTATTTATATAGAGATGGTCAAGTCCATCTCTTTCTCAAAATTCTTCTAATAATTCTAACTAAATTTATCTCATAATTCCATGAATCATATGAAAGATATGAAAGATGGAGAGCAGAGGTAATCTGATAACAGCACACATATTTAAAATAATTTATAAATTATTTATAAATTAACTCAGCACTAGATTTTCTAAAATGTAGTGTTGTGTGCTGCCAGCTTCACCAAAATATTTGTGTAAATTTTGCACATAAGATGATGAGATTACCTTTCAAAAGTATGTATTTCTTAAAGCTTATTAAATTGAGATTGCCACTGTTCCTGAGAGAAAATCTGTGTGAATGAACTTGGTAAAGGTGAATGAACTATCACTATCAACTATCACTATGTCAGATGAGATAGTCATTTGCCAAGAGCCTGCAACTAAGAATTCCATGCATAGAATACAATCAATGATGCTATGCATAGATAAAAAAGAGAACAAAATCCTATAAGATGCAATAAAAAATTGCAATAAAAAATTAAAATTAGAGAAATATTTTACCTTGAAACTTTTTTTTTTTTGCGGTACACGGTCCTCTCACTGTTGTGGCCTTTCCCGTTGCAGAACACAGCCTCTGGATGCACAGGCTCAGCGGCCATGGCTCACGGGCCCAGCCGCTCCACGGCATGTGGGATCTTCCCGGACCGAGGCACAAACCAGCGTCCCCTGCATCAGCAGGCGGACTCACTGCGCCACCAGGGAAGCCCTACCTTGAAACTTTTAAATAAATTTAATAAAACATAATTTATACTTTTGAGATTTATAACTTTTTTTTTTTCTGATTTCTGCTATATTTTGCTTTCCATTATAACTGGGAAACATCCAAGATTCCTTGAAAGATTTTTGTTGTTATTTTTTGCTACATCAGATTTCTTATTTAATTATATTGGTTAAGATGGGCCAGTGGCAAGAAAAAAAAAAAGCCACAGAAAATTATTCTTTTCTAGGAAAGGAAGCATATTCAAAAGAAAAACACACACAAAAATAACCCCGTCTCTTTAATTTCACAGACGTTCTCTTCATTACAGCTAGAAGGATTTTTATTCATTCATCTCTACTTCAGAAAACTAGCAGTTCCATCTTTGTAGTGGAGATTGGATTTGTGTTTTGAGGTAGCATGTTGTTCTTTAACTCCTATAAGAAAAAAAAAACTGTATCATGTTGACTTGGCTACCAAAGGGATTCCAACAAAGTTCACTGTCATATGCACCAGTTTTATTTTTATGAACAAAGGTGTTTCCTTTGGCTTTCAGATCACTAAAAAATTAGCTCATTCGAAGTGTTATCAAAACTAACTGGATCTAATGTAATTCATGTCTCTGCTTCACATTTATACCAAGTTACAATGTGTGAAAATGTACATGTAGAGGACCAAAACTTGCCACCTCAAAACACCTCTTTGGCATGTGTATTATATTGGGCTGAAAAAAAATCAAGGCCCAAAAGACTCAGGAAGGAACTTTGACCTTCCCTTTAACTGCTTAAAAAATTTACATAAAAGGCCTGTTTCCAGAATAGAGCTATCACCAGAGATAGCCTCAAAGAATATGGGCTAAGTATGGGAAGGGACACTATAGGCAAGCCCAAGAGATCAGGGGCCACTCTGTCCAGTTGTCTCTGCAGGGCCCAGAAAATGTTTATTTACTAAACATTTGCTTTTCTTTCTCCATGTGGATTGCCTTCCTCCCAGTGTTTTGAAGTCCCAAGCAACTACCCCCAACATTCTCTTTTGTCTTTAACTAAAGATGGTATTTATACTGTTTTCCTGGGTCTTTCCCATGTATACATATTTGGTTTTCTCCTATTAATCTGTCTCATGTCAATTTAGTTCTTAGACCAGCTAGAAGAACCTAGGAGAACAGAAGATAATTTCTTCCTCCCCAACATATGGAATTTAAAAGTCTAAGCTCCTTTGTAGTCTTCACATTGTGCTCTGACTCTTGCATAATAAAGGGAAATAGTAATAGTGGAGTTAGTAATCAGCACATATGGTGACTTACCATGAGTTGCGTGCTGTGCATTAAACTTTTTATTCTCACAAGAATAGATGCTTAAAGTAAAATAATATTTCAAACACAATCCATATGAATATATTTCTAGTCAATTACTTTTTGTGTTGGTCAACATTTCTACAAGGTACATATATTAAGTTGACTTTTATATTCAGAGAAAAGAAGAAAAGAAAGACTATACTACTTGCTGAGTACCTCCTAATAAAAATTTAGTTTTCTTCTATTTATGTTTTAGAATATTTAGATAATGGGGATACAATTATAATGTCCAAAATTCTTTAAGACTTTAGAAAATTTAAAAACACAGGAATCCAGTGACCTAGGAAAGTAGTTTAGAAAATTATGGACTCTTAACAAATATAATGTAACAACAACAACAAAAAAGACTTTTTACACTTCTTTAGGTTAAAGAGCAAATCACCTTGGCTCAAGATATTTTTATTAATATTTTATTTTTACCTTTAAAAAGAAACTCTAGTGGTATGAACTTCAAATACCATTTTTTTGCTACATAAAAACATTGACACAATTACATTAATTTTTTAAAGCATAAAATCAAGTGAATGGAGTTAAATGCAAAATGCACCTGTGTGCTTCTTAAAAACAATCTGATTCATCAGGTAACCCAGGACAAGTGATTTATTGGCAAGATGGAAAGGAGGGGAAAGACAATAACTGAGTGAATATAAAAATATCAAATAAGCTATGGGATTATATATGGCATCATATAAAACTTCTGAACTGTGTCTCCAAGAAAAATATATCTTTGCTCTCACTTCTGCTGGTACCAAGCTGCAAAATTTGGAGAATTATTCCAAAATTTAAAATTGAAGGAACAATTAAATAAGAGAAAGGAAACATGCTACCCCAGAGAAATAGGCTAATTTTAAAAGCACACTTTACCATTATTATATTTAAATGACGTTTTCAATCACTTGATTTGACCCTATGTGGTGCATAGCAACTGCAATAGCACAATATATTTGAATGAGAGGATTATTATAATTTACTAAGAAGTGCTGCAGGAGATTAGGAAATTTGAAAGGCCAGCACTGCACTTCCATAACAGACATCACTGCCAGATAATTAACCTTGCTGTTTGTTTAGTATCTATCGAATGCTTCATTACTGATTCAGTTAATTATCTCCTGGTAATGACCGCTACAGAAGGTAGAATTGCTTAATTAAAATTATTTAGATAAAAGAGGAACTTTGATTGGGTGATGCATATTAGAAAGGTTTGATTAATCTTGATGAGATACACAACACATTTAAAGCTTTACTTTATTGTATCAAAATGCCAAATTCATTCTTTTTTCCAGTCAAAAATAAAACATTTTTTTCCTTTGCCAAATACATTTAAAAAATAAGACAACAATGGGTAGATGAAAAACAGCCCTTTCAGTGCTAATTTTACTATAGGGAGGCTTGAAGAATAAAAGGAGAACCCTATTTATTTTATAAGATGCAACTGATATAAATTAGCATTCCTTCTTGCTTGAAGGGATGGTATTATACCCAGGAAGGCAAACTTGGCATTGTGCATACACATCACTTAAGAGATGTAAATACATTTCATCTTCAGCTTTCTTCATAAGTATCCACAGGTGAATTCCCTAGTCCTTTTTTCATACTAACATGGCCACCAGATTTGAGCATTGGCCAGATGATACTCTTTGTGCATGAGTCAGAATGCACTGGGTTTAGAGCAAAACGCTTCCATTTCAGTACCAGTAGCAGTGTTACAGAGTCTTGTCATCTTCCCTTGAGTAAAGAGTGTCTTTTTCTTTCTTAAGAGAAGATAGAGTTCATTGTTTTGACCATTTCCATCTCTAGCTAGATCAAAGAACAGTATTTCATCTTTTTGGCTTCTCAGGATAAATATTCCTAAGTGAATTTTATTAAAGTACAGTCAACTTTAATAAAAACTGCATTTTCTTTTCTTTTTTAGTGGGGAGAGAGTTATTGTTTGGTGTTTTATATGGTGCCTCATTTCAAAGTTCTCCAAAACTTCATGAAGTTGCTGGTAATAATTGCATAATCTTTCCAATAAATATTTATACTGTAATGAGCCAAAAGTTACCTTTAATTGCCTATATTATGCCACAAATGCATGGAGTTCTTACAGGGTACCTAGAACCTAAGTAGAGTTTAGGAAATTACTGCTCAAAGGTAATGAAAAAGCATACTAGCAGATAAGATAAAAGCAATAAAATTAAAGGCTGAACACTCAGGCATAGAGATTAGAAAACAGAAAATTAAAGGAAACTGCATAGGAAATATAATAAAGACAAGAGTGGAAATTCTTGTAATAGAAAAAAATGTCATAATAGAAAATTTTAAAAGTTCTTCAGGTCCTCCCTGGTGGCACAGTGGTTGAGAGTCTGCCTGCCGATGCAGGTGACACGGGTTCGTGCCCTGGTCTGGGAGGATTCCACATGCCACGGAGCGGCTGGGCCTGGGAGCCATGGCCGCTGAGCCTACGCGTCTGGAGCCTGTGCTCCGCAACAGGAGAGGCCACAACAGTGAGAGGCCTGTGTACCGCAAAAAAAAAAAAAAAGTTCTTCAAAATACTAAAAAGACAAACTTCTAGCACATTTGATTAATAAACTCAGAAAGTACAAATGAGAAATATAAGGATAAAAAGATTAAACTATAGCTGAACACAACTTTTACATAAAAATAAAAGTATAGAAAAGCCAATATGTAACCTGTATATGAAAAGGACAATTTCATATAGAATTAAACCTAAAAAATGACTCTAAATCACATACTCAATGATTTGTGGAAAGAAATATGTAGATGGATGAAAGAAAACTGCTGTTCCTTATTGATAATTTAATTGTAAATATTGAAAATAAACAATATAAAGTTGCTCTTATTTAACCATATTTTCTTTACAAAAAATGAAAATGACAAATTTATATGATTGAACTTAATATAAAAAAATTACAGAAAAAACTATAAAAATAAAATATAGCTGTTGCTGAAAATTAATTTTGTTTCTAGACCCTTATTATACAAGATAATTAGAAAAAATACTTTTTTAAAATGTTAAGAAGCAAAACAATGAGCAGCCAATGCATAAAAATGGGAAAATATTGTATAGAGCTATTAAAATGATTATGATTTTATTTAAAGACATACAAAAATTCCTAAATAAATGAAAAAATTATACCCTATTCTTGTGAAGATTAAATATTATAAAGACACTATTCACTGGAAATTAATCTTTTAATTTAATTAAATCCAGTAAAAATTCAACAAGTTTCCTCAAATAAATTGATAATATTATAAAATTTTCATGGAAGAGAAAGGAAAAAAAAAAAAAACAGTTAAGAAGTCTTACTGGACTCCCTTTGGAAGACACTGGGACTCACCAAAAACCACACCCCACATCCAAAGACAAAGGAGAAGCCAAAATGAGACAGTGGGAGGGGCACAATCACAGTAAAATCAAATCCCATAACTGCTGGGTGGGTGACTCATAGACTGGAGAACACTTATACCACAGAAGTCCACCCACTGGAGTGAAGGTTCTCAGCCCCACGTGAGGCTTCCCAACCTGGGCGTCTGGCAATGGGAGGAGGAATTCCTAGAGAACCAGACTTTGAAGCCTAGTAGGATTTGACTGGGGGACTTCGACAGGACTGGGGGAAACAGAGACGCCACTCTTGGAGGGCACACACAAAGAAGTGTGCACATTGGGACCCAGGGGAAGGGGCAGTGACCCCAGGGGAGACTGAACCAGACCTACCTGCTAGTGTTGGAGGGTCTCCTGCAGAGGCAGGATGTGGCTGTGGCTCACCATGGGGACAAGGACACTGGCAGCAGAAGTTCTGGGAAGTACTCCTCGGCGTGAGACCTCCCAGAGTCTGTCATTAGCCCCACCAAAGAGCCCAGGTAGGCTCCAATGTTGGGTTGGCTCAGGCCAAACAACGAACAGGGAGGGAACCCAGCCCCACCTATCAGCAGTCAAGTAGATTAAAGTTTCACTGAGCTCTGCCCACAAAAGCAACAGTCAGCTCTACCCACCACCAGTCCCTCCCATCAGGAAACCTTCACAAGCCTCTTAGATAGCCTCATCCACCAGAGGACAGACAGCAGAAGCAAGAAGAACTACGATCCTGCAGCCTGTGGAACAAAAATCACATTCACAGAAGATAGACAATATGAAAAGGCAGAGGGCTATGTACCAGATGAAAGAACAAGATAAAACCCCAGAAAAACAACTAAATGAAGTGGAGTTAGGCAACCTTCCACAAAATGAATTCAGAATAATGATAGTGAAGATGATCCAGGACCTCAGAAAAAGAATGGAGGTAAAGATCGAGAAGATGCAAGAAATGTTTAACAAACACCTAGAAGAATTAAAGAACAAACAAACAGAGAAGAACAATACAATAACTGAAATGAAAACTACACTACAAGGAATCAATAGCAGAATAACTGAGGCAGAAAAACGGATAAGTGGCCTGGAAAACAGAATGGTGGAATTCACTGCTACAGAAGAGAAAAAAGAAAAATGAATGAAAAGAAATGAAGCCAGCCTAAGAGACCTCTGGGACAACATTAAATACAACAACATTCACATTATAGGGGTCCCAGAAAGAGAAGAGAGAGAGAAAGGACCTGAGAAAATATTTGAAGAGATTATAGTTGAAAACTTCCCTAACATAGGAAAGGAAATAGCCACCCAAGTCCAGGAAACGCAGCGAGTCCCATACAAGAGAAACCCAAGGAGAAACATGCCGACACACATAGTAAACAAATTGGCAAAAATTAAAGACAAATAAAAATTATTGAAAGCAGCAAGGGAAAAACGAAAAATAGCATACAAGGGAACTCCCATAAGGTTAACAGCTGATTTCTCAGCAGAAACTCTACAAGCCAGACGGGAATGGTATGATATATTTAAAGTGATAAAAGGGAAGAAACTACAACCAAGGTTACTCTACCCAGCAAGGATCTCATTCAGATACGATGGAGAAATCAAAAGCTTTACAGACAAGCAAAAGCTAAGAGAATTCAGCACCACCAAACCAGCTCTATAGCAAATGCTAAAGGAACTTCTCTAAAGGGGAAACAGAAGAGAAGAAAAGGTCATACAAAACAAACCCAAAACAATTAAGAAAATGGTCATAGAAACATACATATCAATAATTACCTTAAACGTGAATGGATTAAATGCTCCAACCAAAAGACACAGGCTTGCTGAATGGATACAAAAACAAGACCCATATATATGTTGTCTACATGAGACCCACTTCAGACCTAAAGACACATACAGACTGAAAGTGAGGGGATGGAAAAAGATATTCCATGCAAATGGAAATCAAAAGAAAGCTGGAGTAGCAATACTCATATCAGATAAAATAGACTCTAAAATAAAGAATGTTACAAGAGACAAGGAAGGACACTACATAATGATCAAGCGATTAATCCAAGAAGAAGATATAACAATTATATATGCACCCAACATAGGAGCACGTCAATGCTAACAGCTATAAAAGAGGAAATCGACAGTAACAAAATAATAGTGAGGGACTTTAACACCTCACTTATACCAATGGACAGATCATCCAAAATGAAAATAAATAAGGAAACAGAAGCTTTAAATAACAAAATAGACCAGATATATTTAATTGATATTTATAGGACATTCCATCCAAAAACAGCAGATTACACTTTCTTCTCAAGTGCACACAGAACATTCTCCAGGATAGATCACATCTTGGGTCACAAGTCAAGCCTCAGTAAATTTTAGAAAATTGAAATCATATCAAGCATCTTTTCTTACCACAACGCTATGAGATTAGAAATGAATTACAGGGAAAAAACACAAAGACATGGAGGCTAAACAATACGTTACTAAATAACCAAGAGATCACTGAAGAATTCAAAAAGGAAATAAGAAAATACCTAGAGACAAATGACAATGTGAACACAACAATCCAAAACCTATGGGATACAGCAATAGCAGCTATAAGAGGGAAGTTTATAGCTATCCAAGCCTACCTCAAGAAACAAGAAAAATCTAAAATAAACAATCTAACCTTAAAGCTCAAGGAACTAGAGAAAGAAGAACAAGCAAAACCCAAAGTTAGAAGAAGGAAAGAAATCATAAAGATCAGAGCAGAAATAATTAAAATAGAAACAAGGAAAACAATAGCAAAGATCAATAAAACTAAAAGTTGGTTCTTTTAGAAGATAAACAGAATTGATAAACCATTAGCCAGATTCATCAAGAAAAAAAAGAGGGTGAGGACTCAAATCAATAAAATTAGAAATGAAAAAGGAGAAGTTACATCAGACACTGCAGAAATACAAATGATAATAAGAGACTACTACAAGCAACTCTATGCCAATAAAATGGAGAACCTAGAAGAAATGTGCAAATTCTTAGGAAGGTATAACCTTCTAAGACTGAACCAGGAAGAAATAGAAAATATGAACAGACCAATCACAGGTAATGAAATTGAAACTGTGGTTAAAAATCTTCCAACAAACAAAAGTCCAAGACCCGATGACTTCACAGGTGAATTCTATCAAACATTTAGAGAAGAGCTAACACCCATCCTTCTCAAACTCTTCCAAAAAATTACAGAGAAAGGAACCCTGCAAAACTCATTCTCTGAGGCCACCATCACCCTACTACCAAAACCAGACAAAGATAATACAAAAAAAGAAAATTACTGACCAATATCACTCATGAATAAATGCAAAAATCCTCAACAAAATATTAGCAAACAGAATCCAACAACACATTAAAAGGAACATACACCATGATCAAGTGGGATTTATGCCAGGGATGCAAGGATTCTTCAATATCCGCAAATCAATCAATGTGATACACCATAGTAACAAATTGAAGAATAAAAACCATATGATCATCTCAATAGATGCAAAAAAAGCTTGTGACAAAATTCAACACTGATTTATGATAAAAACTCTCCAGAAAGTGGGGATAGAGGGAACCTACTTCAACATAATAAAGGCAATATATGACAAACACACAGCAAACATCATTCTCAATGGTGAAAAACTGAAAGCATTTCCTCTAAGATCAGGAACAAGACAAGGAGGTCCACGCTCACCACTCGTATTCAACATAGTTTTGGAAGTCCTAGCCATGGCAATCAGGGAAGAAAAAGAAATAAAAGGAATCTAAATTGGAAAAGAATAAGTAAAACTCTCCCTGTTTGCAGATGACATGATATAATACATAGAGAATCCTAAAGATGCCACCAGAAAACTACTAGAGCTAATCAGTGAATTTAGGGACGTTGCAGGATACAATATTAATGCACAGAAATCTCTTGCATTCTTATACACTAATGATGAAAAATCTGAAAGCGAAATTAAGGAAACACTCCCATTTACCACTGCAACAAAAAGAATAAAATACTTAGGAATAAACCTCCCTAAGGAGACAAAAGACCTGTATGCAGAAAACTATAAGACACTGATGAAAAAAATTAAAAATGACACCAACAGATATAGAGATATACCATGTTCCTGGATTGCAAGAATCAACATTGTGAAAATGACTATGCTATCCAAAGCAATCTACAGATTTAATGCAATCCCTATTAAATTACCAATGGCATTTTTTACGGAACTAGAACAGAAAATCTTAAAATTTGTATGGAGACACAAAAGAACTCGAATATCCAAAGCAGTCTTGAGGGAAAAAACAGAGTTGGAGGAATTAGACTCCCTGACTTCAGACTATACTACAAACCTACAGTGATCAAGACAATATGGTACTGGCACAAAAACAGAAAC
Source organism: Lipotes vexillifer (assembly GCF_000442215.2). Taxonomy (NCBI): domain Eukaryota; kingdom Metazoa; phylum Chordata; class Mammalia; order Artiodactyla; family Lipotidae; genus Lipotes; species Lipotes vexillifer. The sequence continues at coordinate 292,689 of NW_006796998.1, read as the reverse complement.
ATAGATCAATGGAAGAAGATAGAAATCCCAGAGATAAACCCATGCACCTATGGTCAACTGATCTATGATAAAGGAGGCAAGGATATACAATGGAGAAAAGAAAGTCTCTTCAATAAGCGGTACTGGGAAAACTGGACAGCTACATGTAAAAAATTGAAATTAGAAAATTCCCTAACACCATACACAAAAATAAACTCAAAATGGATTTGAGACCTAAATGTAAGACCAGATACTATAAAACTCTTAGTGGAAATCATAGGAAGAACACTCTTTGACATAAATCACAGCAAGATCTTTTTGATCCACCTCCTAGAGTAATGGAAATAAAAACAATAATAAATAAATGGGACCTAATGAAACTTCAAAGCTTTTGCACAGCAAAGGAAACCATAAAGAAGACGAAAATACAACCCTCAGAATGGGAGAAAATATTTGCAAATGAGTCAATGGACAAAGGATTAATCTCCAAAATATATAAACAGCTCATACAGCTCAATATTAAAGAATCAAACAATCCAATCCAAAAATGGGCAGAAGCCCTAAATAGATATTTCTCCAAAGAAGACATACAGATGGCCAAGAAGCACATGAAAAGCTGCTCAACATCACTAATTATTAGAGAAATGCAAATCAAAACTACAATGAGGTATCACCTCACCCCAGTTAGAATGGGCATCATCAGAAAATCTACAAACAACAAATGCTGGAGGGGGTGTGGAGAAAAGGGAACCCTCTTGCACTGTTGGTGGGAATGTAAATTGATACAGCCACTATGGAGAACAGTATGGAGGTTCCTTAAAAAACTAAAAAATAGAATTACCATATGATCCAGCAATCCCACTACTGGGCATATACCCAGGGAGAACCACATTTCAAAAAGACACATGTAACCCAATGTTCATTGCAGCACTATTTACAGTAGCCAGGTCATGGAAGCAACCTAAATGCCCATCGACAGACGAATGGATAAAGAAGATGTGGTACATATATACAATGGAATATTACTCAGCCATAAAATGGAATGAAATTGGGTCATTTGTTGAGACGTGGATGGATCTAGAGACTGTCATACAGAGTGAAGTAAGTCAGAAAGAGAAAAACAAATATCGTATATTAGTGCATATATCTGGAACCTAGAAGAATGGTACAGATTGACCAGTTTGCAGGGCAGAAATTGAGACACAGATGTAGAGAAGAAACATATGGACAGCAAGCGGAGAAAGCCACAGGCGGGTGGGGATAATGTTGTGATGAATTGGGCAATTGGAATTGACATGTATACACTGATGTGTGTAAAACTGATGACTAATAAGAACGTGTTGTATAAAAAAATAAATTAAATTAAATTAAAAAATTAAAAAAAACAAAACAAAAACTAATACTAAACTTTCTTTGGGTTTTTTGTATGGAAATATGTTAATATAAATGTTTCAGACATTACATGAAATTCCGAAAAATCTTATATGTTCTGGTATAATGTTATAAGTCATAATTCTAGTTATTATTTTAAAATGTATATCTCAGAAATAACTAAATTTCCTTGTCAATTGCATTAATATGCACTGTCATAAAATCCTTAACCATGGTCATTTTTAAGTCTTTTGTAATTTACAGACAGTTCTGGTTGTCCTCTGATGTTTTTACAAAAATTTTCCTATAAAAGGGTTTCATCTTCAAGGAATTCATGGAAAAGCCTCTGACCTGTACAGGTTTCTGGTAACTGACTGTACTGCTGAACTGAGTGAATAAGCATTTTCAGAACTCTAATGGAAAACTGATGAATTCATAAAAGTGCTAACAAAAGATCAAGATAAAATAATTAATTACATGGGACTGAGTGAACTGATGAGGATGATTATAATTTTTTGACTTTCTGTTTGAATAAAAAAAATGGACAAAAAAAATGCAATTTGAAAATGGTCCAGTGGTGACAAAAATAAGATGTTTATGCAGGAATGTAAATTACATAGGATCATAAGGTTGTAAAGAGTCAGCAGCAGCTGTTTTGGGAGTACGTTTGACTGCATATCAATTAGGATCATTAAGTGGATTTCCACCTCAAAAAAAAAAAAAAAGAAGTCATTGTACAAATAACAACATATAATATAGGTCATGCAAGCCTATATTATAATCATGTAGAATTTGCACAATAGTAGACAAATTATTTAATACTACAGAACAGAGATTCTAGAAATAAGCCCAACCTTATATGAAATCTTACTTATGAGCTAGATGGCACCCTGAATCATTGGAGGAAAATAGATTATTCACTAAATGTAGTTTATTGAGATTTTTGTATTTTTATGTTAAAATGTAATGTAACATTGAATATTTTACATCATACACAAAATATGTTTATATATATATTAAAGATATGTTTATTGAAAGCAAAACTTTAAAATGTTTGTGAGAAAGTAAAATATCTTGCAGTACATACAGGAAAATTTCTTAATCACAAAATGCACAAAATAAGATTAAAAGATAAAATTACAACAAAATAAAAATATTCTTTACCACAAAAGTACATCTTAAAGTGTGTTAAAACAGGATATAGGTAGAAGAAATTGTTTAGAATTTATATGTGACAAAATTATTACTATCCAGAATATATGAAAATTATCTAGATTACACATTATCTAAGATTAATATTTTAAGAGAAAAAAAAGACTAAAGGCCATGAACCATTGGGCAATAAACACTTTAAAAATTTTTGGTTGTCCAGAACCAAAAAATTAAAACATCAATGCAATACCATTTCAATGTTATCTATTGATAACACATTTAAATCTGCTAATACCAAAAATACTAAGGTGGTGATTTGATAGGGAAAGGAAACTCTCATACACTTCCATGGTACTGTTGTATATCCACTCTGGGAATCCTTCAGCAATATCAATCAGCTCTGAAGGTACACTAAGTTTAGGTCACAAATTTCCAGTACTAGATATATACTCTAGTGACTCTCATAAACAAATGCTCATGCAGATAAGCATGACTAAGTTTACTGAAATACTGTTTACAATAAAAAAAAATGGAAAAAAATCTTAAATGCCCATAAACAAATGGAATTTTCTATAGCAGTTTAAAAGGATCTGTCAATAAATATATCTCATAAAATAATGTGATTTTTAAAGGAAGCTACATACTAATATATCTGGTATAATTCTATTTAAATAAGGTATTAAGCATGCAACATGCTATAGTGATTATTACTGAAAACTATAACAACATGCATGGAAATTAAAAACATTGAATTTAAGAGAGTGTTTATATCTGGAATGAAACAATGAATATTGGATTGAGGATGATTATATGTGCAAATCTGTCAATTTTTTAATGTTTTATCTATCAACATATTTTGAATTAAACATAGTAACTGGTTATATTTGAATTCGCTGAGTGTTGCTTATATAGATGGTTATTATATTGTTCTCTACTCTTTCACTATTCTTGAACTATTTTGTTAATAAAATGTTTTAAGTGTCATTTCATGATTTTTTATAATTATTTTGTGTAACATAGATGTTCTTTCTCACTCTTGTATCCACTGAATCCCCCTGAATGAAAGTGCTAGTGAAAGCATGCTCCCTCTATACAAAAAAAAAAAAAAAAAAAAAAAAGGATGAGAAATATCTATGACAGTTTATCTTTCTAGGAGAGGGACAGGATTTATTCACCTGCAAAAAAAAAAAAAAAAAAAAAAAGCACATTCACCCACAGAGGTCTCATCATTTATAAACTAACATAACTTACCCTGGAGCCTAAAATATGATCAGTTGGAATTACTGGGATGAACAACCAATGAAACACTGATAAAGATGAATGCAATTGTGTGTGAGTAGAATGAATGAAAATCATTATTCTAATTGCAAGGACAAAACACTCCTCTCAGCACCATTCTTCAGTATTAAGAATTCAGTAGTAAAATATATTTCACAAATGACCAGATAATTACCAAAATTCTTCATCTAGGTCTGCTTCCATAGTTTAATGATATAACCTTTATTTTTCTTCATTATTTCTAAGAAAGTACATGATAAAAGCAAAAATATCATCAATATTTTATTAATGTATTATTAATCTTGGCACTCAAGGCCTCCACAATCTGATCCAACTCACCTCTGTAGACCTATTCCACTACTCAGGTATGTGGTCCTGCACCATGAGGACCTGACCTCAAATCATGGGTTTGTACTCTTTAGCCATGTAGTCTAAAGAGGTAATTTAATCTGTCTGGGATTCAATTTTTCTCAGCTTTGTACTGTGCATCTTATAGTTTGTAAGGATTAACTGAGATGTCATACTTGGAAATACCAGAGCATGCTTATTCCATGAACAGTGTATCAATCAAGCTACATCAGGAAAATAGAAACCACTTCAAGTATTAGTAATTACAACAAAGGAAATACAGGGGCCTAAAGTGATGGAGTTGCTGAGATACCATAAGAGACAAAGTAGAAACCCAGAAATTCTCAACAGCATGGAGTCAATGCCACTGTCAGGCTTGAGGGACAAAAGGAGGAAGAGGTGTTACTGTGCCACAAGGGCTGTGATCCCTCAGGAAAAGCAGGAGCCAATGTAGGATAGCCCACCTAGAAACAGAGATGTGACTATTACTAGAGATATCAGTTATGGCCAATAGGGTCCTATAGAAAGACTTTGGTTTCTTCCTCCTTCATACATTTTATTCTCTGACTAGTGTCACATATTTCCAAAACCAGCATGAAGCCAGATGACACAGCAGGCTTAGAAATGCAGCTATCAGGGGTCAGTGTCCTTTCCTACCACCCATTCATCTTAGAAATGGACAGGGTAAGAAATAGATATTAAGGCAAATAGTATTAAGATCCATACAGTGTTATAGGTCTGGGTTTAATACTATTAAAAGCCAAACAACAAACTTAGACAAATGAAAATAGATTACTATTTTTCCTATGTTCTGAACTCTTAAAATAAACAAGAAGACAAACACCTTAATAGAAAAAAGGAAAAGAACTTGTAAGAGAAATTCATAGAAAATGACATAAAATGTCTGTCTATATGAATAGAAGTTAAACAACCTTAATATCAAATACATGTATATTCAGAAAGATAATCTCATAAACACATGTTGCTAAATAATGTATTGCTATTACCTTCCAAAATGGAGAGAGAAATATGAAATAATCTGTATATAAAATATTCGACTATTTTTTCACAAGTAATTTTAATTAATGTAGAAATTTGAAAAACAGTAAGTATAAAAATGAAAGTAAAAGTCTCCTCTTATGTTATTATCCAGCTAGAAAATTGGCATATTTTCTTCCATATATGATATGTAGATGCACAGAGGTAAGGATACATACATATTGATATATCTACTGATGATGACTTGGATAATCTTTTTTCCATTTATGTAAGAAAGTTTACCAACATTCAACATGTTTCAAAGACATAATTTGTATTGACTGTATAATATTCCATTTTATATCTGCACTGAAAATGATGTATCCACTTCTATATTGTTGACCTTTAAGCTTCTTCCATTTTATAAGTAATATAAACAATATTGTGATAAAATAATTATATGATATATTTAAAATAGCATTTTCATATTTTAAACATTTCTTTACAGATAAGCAATGCTAAGAAACAAGAGTACTCACTCTTAGTGAGGCTGAAAGAAAATTGCATTCCTGTACCTATTGAATGGCACTATTTTTGGAAAAGAATTTTGTAATATATTTCAAAAATCTTAAATAATCTAACACTTTGATATGGCAAATTATTCTAACAATTTATCTCAGGAAAATTATAAGCATTCAAATTACAATGCACAAGTTTGTTTACTGCAGTAGCATTTATAATATGGAAAGGTAAGAAATATGTGATGTTTATTGGAATAGAATTAGAAAAAGATGTTATTTATATCCATAAATTAGAGTTTAGGTTTATTTAAAATAATGACATTTATTGAATTGGAAAAGCAAACATGGAAGGTACAGAACCATATATGATATATGAACTAAAAAATATGTATGTGAATGTGAAAATATATGTTTATGTAGACGTGTTTTTGTGGTCTTTTCACACACAGTGGAATTGGGTATTCTCTTGTCTCCCCTTGTCACCTACTAACTAGAATTATTTATTTATAACTTGCATTTCCTTATGATCTTGGAAAACTTTAGAATTTTTCCCTAGTTGATGCATAAAATCATATAATTGTTTAAATCTATCTGATGAGGACTGAGGAATCATATTATATTCCAAGAGCTAAAAGGTCAAGTAAGTCCCAAATCATTGAATGCTTATGAATAAGTATGAAAGATGACTACATGCCGAGAAATTTTTTAAAAACATCAGAATTCTACCTATAGGTTTGAGGCAGTTTCTTGATTCCTCCACTGCCAGCCCACCCCTTAAGTACCCACCATACAGTGATTTTTGAAGCTGGCTAAAATTGTGAGAATACTGTGAAAATGAAAGATAACTTTCTGAAATCTATGTACATCTTCAAGAAAAACAGAAATCTTTGATACAGGTTTAAGTTATTTCCCTGTTTGCCTCCATGGTTACTTGGCTTTGAGAGAATAATGTTTTCCAAGTTTGTGCCCTCAACTTTAGTCTTTTTCTTCATTAAGTTACCAACCTTAGTCCTACAGGGAACAAAGTACAGGACAAGGAGGGTGCAGTCCAAAATATTGAGAGTGATTATCCACAGGGAAGAGGCTTAACAGTAACTTTGTTTTCCTCTGTATACCTTTGTACATTTGGTGGTTTTAAATTTTTACTGTCTACAAAAACAACATTGGGTTGATGATCAGATGAAGAATACTAAATCTATTTTTATTGTGAAAAATAGTAGATATGGCTTTCCTCTTTTTTCCCCACTTTTCAGTCCTGTCTGCTATTTATTTCCTAAATCTATTTTCATGACTCTATTTATGTCATTTGATCCTCCTAGAATGCCTTCCATTTTCTCAGTCCTCAACAGGGTCTGCTTACCAGCTTTTCATATCATTTCCTGAACACTTTACCTCTTAGTGATTTTTGTTATACTTAATTCTTAATGCCACTTATCATTATGTACTATACTGCATATCATTTTCTGTGTGTGTGTGTATACATATACCTGCATATTATCCCCAAAAAGGTATAAGAAAGTCAATATGTGTAAGAATTAATCAGCTATCAAGTGCCATCATGATGCCTTACTCAAAAGGTTCATTGCTCAGGAGAATCAAAGTCCAAATATTGCCTAGGTAAGGCATTTTACATATGTGTAGCACATAGAGGGGTAGGTTGTGGGACAATTCAATCTAAGAAATAGGAAGTTTGCTTTTATTTTTTATGTCTTCTCTAATGTCTAATGAATTAATTCACCTACAAAATAATACATAATTAACTCTTGATTATCAGTATTAAGTGACAAGAAGAAATTACGGTATGTTACGAATGCAAATATATGTTATGTTTTTCCCATGATTCATGTGGCACGCTGATAATTTCATGAAAAATAAAGCTTTCACAGTAGATACACCAATCATGATATTTAAAATAAGCTCTCATCATTCAGGGACTGATTTGCAACTGAGTATCCTTCTTTTTTTTTTTCTTCCAAATATAATCAAATTAAAATAGAAACTAGAGAGAAACTACAATGGATTTAAGTAAATCTATCATTTCTGTATAAAAATTAATAAATACAATGCAAGGCACTTCAAATCTTATTTCCTCCTGAAAGAGAATGTAATCAGAATGTAATGAGCATTGAAATTAATAAATTAAAAATAAATGTCCATAAGAGAAAAATGTATTTCATTCAGGCTGTAATTATGTTTTCAACATTGTAAATTAATTCCCCAAATGAATATCTTTCAGTGTGCCCAATTTATTATCTATTCTCATCGTTTTGTCTAAAGCTCAGTGTTTCTAACTTGACTAAATCATCACATCATTAAAAAATAAAACAAGAGGTGTTCACTAATGCACCCTCTGATATTCTATCATTTGAAGTCTCTTGCTGATTTTAAATATAGATAGTTTTTTTTCAATGGTGTCACAGAACAGATGGAGCCACCTGTAGCTTTATATGGACAATCTATAAAGATATTAATATCAACTCATTAAAAAATGAATAAGGATGACACACAAGGTGAACACAGTCATTAAATGAAATACTCATTTTTCTTTTAGAAGACAACTTAGTATATTGGTAAATTGGTTGGTTCTGTAGTCATGATTATAGTCATCACGACTTTGATTTGTAGATTTATCTTATACTGTGATCATGGGCAAGCTACTTTATTCTCTTTTTTCAGTTTCCTCATCCAGAAAATATATGAGAAAAATTTTTTCATCATAGGGTCATTATGAGAAATAAATTTGGTAATTTTTTAAAGCTTTTAGCTTATTGTTTGCCAAACAGTAAGCACCTGAAACATTACTATTTTTAGTATTTAACTTAGTCATTAAATTAGTTCTTTATGCTATATCTCTTCCATTTTGTTATACTGTGACTGGATGTGATGTTAAACAAGCAATCACCTTGGACATAAAGTTTGTGTGTGTCTGTAAGAAATATTTCAATATTGCTATAGAAAATGACAACAATTCAGTCATTCTAAAACAATGGAAGAAATTGTTCTGAAAATGATAATGGAATGAATGCTAGATAGAGAGTGCACTAATACAGTGAGTAAGTTTAATGTGCTTTATTGGAAGCAAAGAAAGATAAAGTGTTAGAATCCAGTTTGGGGTCAGAAAATACTCTCGCTTGCAAGATTAAAGATTGACTTCTAATTATGTGAGTTAAATTGGGAAAGCTCTAGGAGCTCTGGCAATCTTGCAGTTTGTGAAATTATATTATTTATTAATTAGATAAAGAAGGAACAGTCTGTGCTAGTCTCTGACCATGTTATTTTGGAAAGAGCATTGGAAAAATATTATAGTATCTGACTTCTAATTCTAGCTCTCTTAGAAACTGTGTATGCTCTTCAAAAATTCACCTTGTGGACCTAAAATTCCTCTAATTAAAAGAGTTTTGACATAAAGCAATGGCTTAAGTTTCTCCAAATTTGGGGATGCTATTATAACCTAGGATGGTAGTTCTCAAAGCATGGGCAGAGGACAGACTATATATGTGTGTGAGGTGGGATTTTCACCTCATACCAACAAAATAGACTGTGAAAACAGATTATATACAGAAGCAAATAAAATAATCCAGCTGTCTTCCATTAAGCTGCCCATTACAGAGGTTTGAAAAAATATAAAACAGTGACATAATTCTCAAAATTAAATGTTTTTTGAAAACTAGATTGATTTGTAAAAATTGTTATGTATGTGATCATGTAATGGGTTTATTTTATTCTTAAATAAAAATAATTACTTAAACATTTTCTCATTTAAAAATTTTAATATAGTAAACATTGATAGATATAATTCATATAAACAAAGTAATTTGGGACCTTCAAAATTTTGAAGTATGTAAAGAAATTTTGAGTTATATTTGTCTTTTCACTGAAAGCTACTTCATTATCTTTCTATTTGGTTTTTCCTATTTAGCCTTTACCACAATGGTAATTTATATTCTGAATTCTCTACTGCCTTGCAATAAACTCAATCTGATATTTTCAAATGCAGTATTATTTACAAAAAGGTAAAATTATTGAATATTTTCTTAACTACCAAATACTATAGAATTACATTTGACACTTTACCAAAGGGATGTTTCCATTCCCTCTACAAATTTTGAAAATATAAGGTTATCATGGAAAAATTATGGATAATTTGTTCATAATATAGCTTATTATATAAGGGAAAAGGTCTTACACGTGAATTTATGAATTTTAAACACTGCTATACTGACTTTTTCCTATCCTATATCTAAATATACCTCAGGAAGTCAAAAGGACCATGATTATCAATTATTTTTCAGTGGCCTTTAAAGTCCAGTTTAATTTTTTTTTCAAAAGCCTTGGGAATACGGGCCAATATCATGAAAGAATGAGATCTAAGATTGAGTGAGGAAGGAGTTTAACTGTAAAATAATTTTTGTTTGATTCTCGGAAAGAGACTCAGCTTGATCATGGTAGGCCTTGGCCTAATGAGGCTACACTTCCTCTGCTTACAATCTATGCATATCAGCCTGTTTGCCATCTTTCTTTTATTATTTGTTATTATCAAATACTTACAATGGAATCCAGTATTGGAAAAACAATAGATTTTTCTTTTTTTAATTATAAATTTCAGGATCCAGGTAGAAAATTAATTAATTATTTCTTAGATACTTTTATGCAAAACTCTAAACATAATAAGAACTCTGGAGGGTCTGAGATTTTATACTAGCTTGCAAAATAACCAGTTAGCAAACCACAGTTTCACAGATGCTGGAAGAAGACATGAGACTCCTGGGTCAGAGACGGAGGACTTCATCACTTATGACACAGTAGGCACCATGAACTTCACATTCACACCTGACCTGCTTGTCCCCCAATTCTTACAGCCTCATGTGATGCAGTCTGGGGGTTACTACACACAGAGCAGAGTTGCATCACAGCTGAAGAAATCTCAGTTTAGGGAACTACTGATATTATAAGGGAGCTGCTAACAAACCTGCTCAACATTTGGCCCAGATGGAGACACGATCTTTCTTCTTCTGGATAACAAATACATTTCCCTCTGCTCCCTCTGTTCTGGAGATAGACATGGTCCCTAGCTTCCAAGGTGTTTTGATACTCAGTCATTCTTGAACAGATACTCCAGAAAAAAAGCGGTGAATACCTCTGCTCTGTAGACTTGCAGAAAGAGGAGAAAATCGTGGAGAATAGGAGAAATGGGAGAAAATCATTTTCTTCCAATACTACGCATGGCCCCAGGTCCTGCCTCTCCCATGCAAAATCTTTCTGCAATTTTTCCTCATCCCTCTTCTACATCATTCCATGATCCATATAAAGGCTACCCAACTCAGGAGTAGACAAACAGAACAGTTTGAGCTACTTCCCAGGCAGTCCCTCCAAAACCAATAACTATCTTCAGTTATTCCAACTGAATTTGCAATCCTAAGGCCTGCCAGCCAGGCAGGAGACCACACTGCAGACACTGTCAACACATCCCCCAACTTATGTAAATACTACCTCAAAGGTCCCAACAATTTTAAGCAACATTTTGTTTCCAAAGTCACCATTATGCCATTGGGATTGCATTTCTTATATGGTAGCCAGGCATTACTTTGCCTCCTTTTCAAAAACACAAAGTTTGCACCTAAAGAGTCATCATAAGAAAATGTTAAGTGTTGGAGAAACATCACTTCAGCTCTGGAAGTCATTCAGATCAGCTTACACTCACTAGCCAGTGTTCTCACGGATGATAGATTTGCTCTAGAATTCCTCCTTTCAAGCTAATGTGGAGTCTGTGCATTTCCTAATGCATTCTGACATACCTAGATTAATGCCTCAGACTAAATGGAAATACCAATACAGAAACGTAAGGAGAAACCTGTTTTTTAAGGTAGACTCTGATGGTTTAGAGACTCTGATGATTTTGAGGGAGACTGATTGTTTGCTAAGCTGGGACACTGGAGTGGCACGACTGTGGTCAAAACTGCAGCTTGGCTTTATCTGCTACATGGACTCCTGTTGACAGTAGCCAAAATTAAATGTTGCATGAAAAATGAAATAACTTTGTCCTAGCCCATTAGTCAGACTTATTAAAGTGGGTGATGGACTGGTGTACTCATGGGACAATTTACTGGAAGCCATTGTGGTATGGAAATGTGGGATAGATATTGTTGCAAGATAATTTTCCTTGGAGCTCTGGGGTTTCTGCCCTTCTTCCAAGCAGAGATGTTGCGACATTTTGTTCATGGACACTGCCTGTTTTTCATGGGCATTTCCGCTTGTTTACTATGACAAGGCCAGACACAGACCCTCCAAATTTCCATTCTTTACCTTATAAATGATTAACTGAACTGTTAAACTGAACTCACTGACCAATCTGGACAAAATACTCAACTTGACCAACCTTTACTTAAATCTTTTCTCCCTTCCCCAGGTTCATAGATTCTGATCCACTCTCAGCCTAATCCAGCATGCAACTTTTCTCTGATGGTCCCTCCTGAGTACAGGCTAATGGCAAGGAGAGATATTCTCTGATCAACAGTCTAAACACCATTCTCCCCATCCTGTTCTTTATAACATTGTTTAATCCTCTATATGAAAGAAAAGCCCTTTTCTGCCTGACTTTTGAGACATTTACATATCTTACAGTCAGAGTGTTCTCCTTTGTTGCAATGGCCCCTTTAATCCTATTGCATTAGCATTATTTTCTCTACTGTAATAATCTTTTTGAATAACATATTTCCTTACCTAAGTCCAGATTTGTTTTTATTTAAGAATTTTTCTGGTACTGTGACTCAAATGACATGCCAACCACTCTGCAGACAGTGCTGTAATAATTCTGGTTTTTAAAACCCTTTGTGTCCTTCCCTAGCTGGGGGAATCCAGGCCCACAGTGGTTAGTCATGACTCCAAATCTAGTTATCCAGACATTTGTCTGTTGTAGCATCATAAGAAAGTATTTAGAATACTCCTTCAAACTATACAGAAAAATAAAGTCAAAATGGCCTAAAGACGTAAATGTAAGACATGACACCATAAAACTCTTAGAAGAGAACATAGGCAAAACATTGTCTGACATAAACTGTAGCAATGTTTTCTGTCAGTCTCCCAAGGCAATAGAAGTAAAAGCAAAAATAAACAAATGGGACCTGATCAAACCTATAAGTTTTTGCACGGCAAGGAAACCATAAACAGAACAAAAAGATAACCTACAGATCGGGAGAAAAATATTTGCAAAATCGAGACGAACAAGGGTTTAATCTCCAAAATATACAAGCAACTTATAAAACTCAATAACCAAAAAAAATAAACAACTTAATAAAAAATGGGCAGAAGACCTAAATGGACATTTCTCCAAAGAAGAAATACAGATGGCCAATAAGCACATGAAAACATGCTCAACATCGCTAATTATTAGAGAAATGCAAATCAAAACTACAGTGAAGTACCACCTCACACTGGTCAGAATGACCATCATTAAAATGTCTACAAATAATAAATACTGGAGAGATTGTAGAGAAAAGGAAACCCTTCTTCCCTGTTGGTGGGAATGTAAATTGGTACAGCCACTATGGAAAACAGCATGGAGGTTCCTTAAAAAACTAAACACAGAATTACCATATGATCCAGCAATCACACTCCTGTGCGTATATCTGGAGAAAACTCTAATTGGAAAAGATACGACACCCCAATGTTCATAGCAGTAGTATTTACAACAGCCAAGATGTGGAAGCAACCTAAGTGTCCATCGACAGATGAATAGATAAAGAATACGTGGTGTGTGTGTATATATATATATATATATATATATATATATATATTCACACACACACAATGGAATGCTATTCAGCCATAAAATTGAATGAGATAATG
>NW_006796998.1:247589-278536 GCF_000442215.2 Lipotes vexillifer | reverse complement strand
GTGTGTGTGTATATATATATATATATATATATATATATATATATATATATACACACACACACAATGGAATGCTACTCAGCCATAAAATAGAATGAAATAATGCCATTTGCAGCAACATGGATGGACCTAGAGATTATCATACTAAGTGAAGTAAGTCAGATAAATATCATATGATATCACTTATATGTGGAATCTAAAATATGATACAGGGCTACCCTGGTGGCGCAGTGGTTGAGGGTCCGCCTGCCGATGCAGGGGACACGGGTTCGTTCCCCGGTCCGAATGGATCCCACGTGCCACGGAGCAGCTGGGCCCGTGAGCCACGGCAGCTGAGCCTGCGCGTCCGGAGCCTGTGCTCCACAACGGGAGAGGCCACGGCAGTGAGATGCCCGCGTACCGCAAAAACAAACAAACAAACAAACAAAAAAAATAAAATATGATACAAATGAATTTATTTACATAACAGAAACAGACTCAGACATAGAAAACAGACTTATGGCTACCAAAGGGCAAGAAGAGAGTATAAATTAAGAGTCTGAGATTAGCAGACTACTATATATAAAATAAACAACAAGGTCTTAACAAGGTCCTACTATATAGAACAAGGAACTATATTCAGTATCTTATAATAAACTATAATGGAAAATAAAATGAAAAGAATATGTACATACACATATATATCCCTTAGTTGTACACCAGAAACTAACACAATATTGTAAATTAATTACATTTCAATTAAAAATAATTAAGGGCAAAAAAATAAAATGTATATCATGGTGATTGGAAATATAAGAAATTATTTTGGTTCTTTCCGGCAGAAACTTTTTTTTTAGCCTTTTTGTGAAGCTGCTTTTGTTTTTATTCAGCTCCTTTAACTCAGGGATTATGGGAAGTAACCTCATCATTCCCCCAAACCAGGGGTTGGACAGGGGTATTTCCTCATACCTGGGGATTGTGTGAGAAAATTAATTGAGCAAGGGCCTTTCCTGGTTCCTTTAAAGCTTTACCTCTGATTTGATTATCTAATGCCATGGGTAACTCTTACTATCTTCTCTTTTTTCGGTGACTACAGGTTTCACCATTATGGTACTCATTCAGTTCAATATCTCCAAAAACGGCAAAATTTTACTAAAGGCAATTCAGAATTATGATGGATATTGTGGAATATTTGGAAACTCCTCAAACTCTCTCATCTAAGACTTCTGTTTTCCCATTCCTCTTGTCACTCCCCCTTTCTTTTCTCCATATCTCACCTTCTTTTCAGTTCCCTTGAGTCCTTTGATTTGTTCCCCTTTAACACCTCTACCTACTCCTCCCTTCTGTTTGCCTCTGCCAGACCTTTCCCTCCCCACAACATCCCCTGAGCTCCCTATGGTTACTCCAGCTTCAGATGCTTCTCTCACCATCAGGGACTCTCAGGAAGCTCAGGGACCCCCAAAAGCAGCCACCTGAGGCTGGAAAAGCTAGTTGGAAACAAATTACGTATTTTATTCCCCACATGGGCTTTGAAGATATGTGGGTGGTTAGTTGGTCTCCTCTCAGTTCCTCGCTCAAAATTTAGGCTACGGTCTTCATAAGATTACACGTCAGAACAAAGGAAATCTTAAAGGTCTCCTCCACAAATATTGGTGGGGATGCTATTAAGAAACTGTCCCATCTCTGGAAACACAATCCTTGTAAAAATGCAAAAGTGAGACAAGGACAAAAGACAGCTCTTTCTTTTACATGAATCAGTGAATTGAAATTATAGAATTGAGGCTATATGCTCTCCATTTTTGTCTGTCTGTGTTAATATCTGTAAATGTATATATACATGTATGTATGTAGGTTATGTATGTGTAATATTTACCAACCTTCCATTGGTATTACCAAATTAGATTATGAAATCCCTTTTAGGAGCTCTGTTCTGATTTATTTAAACATTTAATACATTCAATATTCCTAAAACTTCTCAGAAATTAAACATACTTAACTTTCAATACTTTCAAAAGTATTCTTATGGAAAGTAACCCCAATGTTTTTTTTTTTTTTTTTTTTTTTTTTTTTTTTTTAATAACTGTGTTTATTTTCACTTGTTGACAGTTTGCTTTATTTATTTATTTATGGCTGTGTTGGGTCTTCGTTTCTGTGCGAGGGCTTTCTCTAGTTGTGGCAAGCGGGGGCCACTCTTCATCGCGGTGCGCGGGCCTCTCACTCTCGCGGCCTCTCTTGTTGCGGAGCACAGGCTCCAGACGCGCAGGCTCAGTAGTTGTGGCTCACGGGCCCAGTTGCTCCGTGGCATGTGGGATCTTCCCAGACCAGTGCTCGAACCCGTGTTCCCTGCATTAGCAGGCAGATTCTCAACCACTGCGCCACCAGGGAAGCCCCAACCCCAATGTTTTAAGAATTCAAGTTTACATAATTTTGGTAAATCTTAGGCAGAGACTCATTTAATATTTTTAGTTCAATAAAAACAGCTATGTCAGCACAGGGAGATCAGCTCCGTGCTTTGTGACCGCCTGGAGGGATGGGATAGGGAGGGTGGGAGGGAGGGAGATGCAAGAGGGAAGAGATATGGGAACATATGTATATGTATAACTGATTCACTTTGTTATAAAGCAGAAACTAACACACCATTGTAAAGCAATTATACCCCAATAAAGATGTTAAAAAAAAAACTTACTTAAAAAAAAAACTTACTTGAAAAAAAAAAAAGCTATGTCTATTGAGTTATCAGTGTTAAATATAACATGAGCACACACTTTTGTTCTATACCCTAAATTTATTCATGTCCTAAACATGAGAAATGTTTCACACCTCCCTTATTTGTATGGCTAGTGTGTTCTCATCTTTTAGTTCTTGGCTTAGTCAGTTCTTTAGTGAGTACTTGCCTAGTACCCTAACAGAAACCCACCAAGATACCCTTTATTTCTGACATTGTTTATATCATAGTAGTTATGTGAAATTAAATTTGTAAAATTTAGTTGCTATCTACTTTTAATCTTTCTCAATCACCAAATAAGAGCTCCATGATAGTAGAGATCAGGTCAAACTTGTTTAACTATGACCAATCATAGTAGCTGACCATATATTGCATAAATGTATGACAATATTTTACTGTAAAGGATAATATAATTTTTATTTTAAAATCATAATTTAGTAAAAATTATTTTTTAGTAAAGCACATGAAGTTTGATGATTTAGAAAAAAAAAATCACAACCAAGAAACAGCCTGAAAGCAATTTAACATTAATGCAAGCAATGTATTTAGGAGAAAAAAAACAAAAAAAACAAAAGTTGTTTGATTTCTATCTGTGCAAACTTTGACTAGAAAAGTGACAATAAGTAGAACAAGAGTAATTCAGTCAAAGCATTCAAGTTAGTTGTGCATGTAAATATAGGTAAAATTTCTTCTTTGCCTTATCATTTTTAATGATAGTTTTGAAAGCTGCAAAATTTCTGCCACTATCATGTAATCATTCAGAGACTCAATTATTGAAAAAAAATCCAATTTCCTAAAATAAATCTTGAAGCAATAGATTGGATTTGGCCTTCTCCACCCATTACAAATTCAAAAGTTGAATAATGACTTCTCTCAATCTGATGAGCTGCTGAAAGAATTGTCAGTTTCACTGTGAGATTCATATGCTTTTCCTTTCTGTAATATTAATAGAACAGTCATTGAACAACTGTTGAGCTGAGATTGCAAATAAATACTCTGACCTTGATTACAGATTATATATTTATTGGCAAATATATATAATCCTTTAAATTATTATTTTATTGTTGACATAATGAAATTAAAGATATAAGAATAGGTATACTCTAATAAAAAGCATCATTATGATTTTATATAGTAATTAATAACTGCCATAGTTTAGATATCATTCCTAAATCTTTGATAGGAAAGGTAATAACGGACCCATACCTGTTTCAGAAGGATGTTGCATGTATCAATTAGATAATGAATGTAAGAGTTTAAGGTCCCTAGAAAACCAACCAAAAAAAGTACTGGTTTATTCATTACTAGTCTTCAATTGGTTAAATCAGTTTTAGATGCCAAGCTTATATAATATATAAAAATTAAAATTTTTAGTAAAATAATTCTCTACAATTTTCATCAAAAATTTAAATAATAGAAAATATTGCTCAAAAAGCTTAGATGTTACAAATGTCTTTTACTTATTTATTTATCTTTGATGTGGACCATTTTTAAAGTCTTTATTGAATTTGTTACAATATTGCTTCTGTTTTATGCTTTGGTTTTTTGGCCACAAGGAATGTGAGATCTTAGCTCCCTGACCAGGGATCAAACCCATACACCCTACATTGGAAGTTGAACTCTTAACCACTGGACCTCCAGGGAAGTCCCGCAAATGTCTTTTATATCTTTCTTGTGCTACAATATTTTTGACTGCCTTCCTATTTCTCTGTTATTAATTTCCTCACCTACTAATAAGATGAAATAGTAAGTAGAGTTGAATTTTTTATAACTTTAAAGTTCTATAAACTCAGTATAAATATTTTGGAACCATCCCACAAACTGGAAAACATAGATATAATAACACAGATATTTAAAATTTCCTTTTCATATTTAGTAAATAATTATTTCGATGTTTATATTGAACAAGTTGAAATAATATGTTTTGTTATTAAATGAACTGCCCATTGAAACATAAGAGAAGTACATATAATTTAAAACTAGCTCTTTATAAACTTAAAATATTCCATACTCTGATATGTCTTTTATTTGATCAACTCATTTAATCATCATAAAATATAACTTATTTAAGTATCTGTACAATGCAGATAATATTTTACAGATGAGAACACTGAAGAAAAGAGAGGATAAACAACTTGTGTGAGACGATACAGCTGGTAAGTATCAGCATTGAGACTTGAACCCAAGTCATCATGCTCCAGAATATCTTCTCTTTATCCTGCCTCTAACTAATTCATGAAATTAACAGAATTATGAAAAATGATGTTGAAAATTTGAGAAAAGTATATTTTTGACAAAAACAGTGATTTGCTTGGATGGAAATTTCACGGAATATAACTGGCTAGGAGACCATAGTCATGTGTCATCTCACTTTTTAATTCTTGAAACTTTAACAGTTAAAGAATTGTGAATCTATCACAATCAGAAAGCAAGAATAGTGATAATGGACCCAGTGACTTGTGTCTTTGTCACAGATTCTTTAGGTGACATTATAACCAGCACATAATTCTCATTGTCATTAAACTTCAACTAGAGAATCATTTGTATCATTTAAGTCCCTTAAAGTGAAGGATTCTAATATTCCCTTCTTCTTCAATGACATTAGATTCTCTTGATTACCACCATTAGTCCAATATCACTCCCTCAGACATAAAATGAGATCAGTGGACTTCAGAGAACTAATGCCAGTATTCTTACTTCTTTCAATGTGTCTCAGATTTTATACCCCACATTTGCTCATCTAATTTTTAAGAATTTCAAAGTAATCAATTTAGGTTCTTTGGAATGGAGTTTTATCTTTCCTTATTTTCTCCCCTGTGTTTTCATTTATAATATCACTTAGTCCACAGATACCATTTCTATCACTGTTTTTTTATATCAATTTGCATATAACACTTTAAACCATCAAGACCCTCAAGATTATCTGGTTAAAATCCTAAGCTGTAACCCACAGTTTCACTGAGATTCTAATTAAATAAAATAAAGGGAGTTGTTTATAGATTAGAATGGCAAACACTGTACAAGTCCTGAAACAAACTTTTCATTTGTCCTCGATACTTTTGATTAAATACAAGAGAGAGGGTATTATTAACTAGACAAATTTAATACCTACTAGACAGTTGGACCACTGACAAAAAATTTCATACTTTATGAAGATACTTACATAAATGCAACAGATAAATAAGAATTTTAGGACAGAACAATTCTCTATATTATTTCTACAGAAATCTTATTTTTCCTCATGTAAACACAATGAAATTTGGCTATACTTTGGAAGTAAGGAATTATGCCAAGAAACGGAGTCAAGTTCCCAGTACTTCACATTCATGCTATTCATTTGAAAAAACTAAAAGCTTATCTTAATAACCATCTTCTTATGGCAAAATAAAACTAAGTACAGACAAAATAGCTTCATCAGAAGTCTTGATAGAAAATATAGTTACCCTGGAGTTCATACTGATGGGGTTCAAGGTCTATCATCAAAGAACTATGTAGTTCCTGTTCAGAAAGAGATATTGGCATATCTCTAATGCTTTATTCACACCCAAATAGGTAAGATAAATATTATTTATTAATATCTCCTAAACAATAAGTCTAGTGATTGTAATAGTAGATACCAAAGCTCCAAGATAACCATAAAAACTGTTTGCATCCTAATGAGATGGCTGTTTTTACCTAAAAACAATTTGTTCCAAACCTTTTCTCCTCCATATAGTAATAATCACTTTCCTTATAGTAGCCAGTGTAAAACTAAAGCCTAAAATTGAGCTGGTCGGAATTTGAACCACACAGCATGGTCCCATCACTACCTCTCAGTGGAGAGTTTTGGTTCACTACTAAAACAGGGAACCAGTCTTGGATCCCTTGGCTAGTTCTGTCATTCTGGGATGAATCATCAGTCTCCCTGTGGAGTTACTGTGGACATTATATAATACTAGCTGGATCAGCAAACAAAAGAAAAAGTGTATTGAAAGACCATAGTAATGAAAAGTTTAATGAGTAATGAGTTTAAAACCATCAGTGGTATTTGGATAATAGAAAACATGGATCAGAAAATAACCATAACTTGATAATTATAAATCTACAGCAGTGATGAGCGTTTATCATTTATAACCAGTGAGTTTTAAATATTGTTTCCCTGTACTATTTCTACATGAAAAGTTTTAATATGCTCCCATAGAGCTTTCTTGATTTACTGGTAAAAATAATATGTATTTTGAAAACTGAGTTCTGTGAGCATTGATGGAAAAGACTGAGCAAGCACAGAAGGAGTGGTTACAGTCGGCTGCGTAAATAATGCATTAGAAATCTGTTCCCATTCTAAAGCACAAGTAAAATCTTCCTAATGATATTCAAAATGTTAATTCTTAAACTCTTTCTCAATTAAGGATGTCACCATCATTTTCTCTTTTGAAGATAATTAAATTAATTATTGCAAATTTTAAAGACCAGTTTTTAAATAATGGTGTTTTAAAATGGATTTTGACATAAGAAAATTATTTCCCAAGGAATATATGTCAATGGTAAACTTTCAGTTCATATATTCTGTTATGGAGTTTGGAAGTTTAGAGATTTGGGTTTAAATATAAAGCTAAGAAACTAGGTTCACCAAATATTCCATAAACGAACCTAGCAAATATTCAAATTTGGCTTAACAAGGAAGTTAATGTGAATTAATAAAATAGTTTCGTGATAGGAAAATTGTGAAATTAAAAAATGTAAAACATGTTTAATTTACATAGTAATTTAGCCAAAGGTAAATTTAATTCCCTAATATTTTTCGAAAACCGTCTTAATTACTAGATAGAAATCGTTTGCAAATGGCATAAAATAATTTGTAAATAGTTAAATTTAAGGGACTATTATACCTTTTTCTCTTAACGTTACAATTTTAATAACTTGCTTAGTATATCTATTTTCTTAACTAGTCTTTCCTTCAGTCTGCAAGAGTTGGGCTTGATCCAATCATGCCATAGTAGGCAATAATAATAGTATACTCAGAAAACTTAAATTACTATGCATGATTCATGTTTCATATAAGATTTTTAAGCACTGTAAATCATCATTTTTTATCCATTATTATTTAGTTCTGCAACGGAAGTTTATCAATTCAATATCTTATTTTCTGTTTTCTGAGATCATTTCTTCTCTTACCTCAAATGGAAGTAATCCTGAATTTTTGAGGTTTTGAAAGTCTGTCAAAAGTTGATTTTTTAATACTTTTCTACCCTCTCTATAATAAAATGTTCCAATTTCAATTTAGAAAAAATCATTCTTGTTTTATTCCTTCTAATATTTTAATGATGCCTTTCTGAAAACTCATATCTAGAAAATTCTAGTACTCGGTTAAGATGCTAAAGACAGAACTATAATATTCTAATTATGAATGGTTTGCAATGCCACAGTGTAAATCTCTGTCCTGACAGAAAAAGAATTTTTGTTTGATTTCACTGTAGAGAATAGAGATTGAAACTACAAGAAAAAAATCCTACATATGTGCAAATGCATACATCAGAAATCCAGACCCTACCTCTACGTCCCCTAGTTATGAATGCAATATATTAACTTGGATGCAATACCTTCACATGCATTTTTATGTTTGGTGCTAATGGGTGCCTGACTTGGTGTTAAGTACCTTCATTAGTATCTCACTCAATACTCCCCAACAATTCTTTGTGGCAAGAGCCTTCACTATCAACATTTCCCAGAGGCAAAAATACATTTAAATTAGAAAGAAAATCATTTGCAAAAAGTGGGAAGTGTAAGAGCAGAATGTAAACTCAGATCTGTTTGATTCTTGAGCATTCCATCTGCCTCTCTACAGCCCATAGGAGTCCATTAGGTGAACACCACCCTACACACCACTCTGAGGAGTCTCAGGCATGCTTCTGATGCTGATCAGCACAGTCTTTGACAGACTGAAGGATGCATATGAATATGAGTCAGCGGATACTCTCCAGTAAAACAAAAAAGTGATGTAGAACATCATAATTCCAAGAAAATTCAGAGCAAGTTTAGCCATTAAGTATGAAAGGAATTAGCACTCAAACAACTTAACTATTTCATATAACATGACTGCATGTGTCTACACTTCTCCTATCTGCATCCATGGTCCTCCTTATTTGTAAAAGTCCATGGCACAAACAGCACTTTATGTTTCTATGTCTTTGCCCCTGTCAGTAATCTTGGTGGAAAGTATAATCAGCACATAAGTTTATTGAGTGCAAAGACAGTGCAAGAAACAAGTCTCTAAGTAGCACTCTACTGGGGAGAGGTTTGTGTGGAAGCAAGCACACTCAACCTAGATTTCACCTAATGATGCTAGAGATTTGGATTTACATACAAAGCCATGAGATTTCTGTGTTTGTTCAAACACCATGGAAGCTGCTTCCTTCCCTGCTCAAAGTAACCCAGGATTCCTGTATGGAGACCCCAGGTTTGGGAAAATGCATATGGCAGGGAAAGACTGCCTGGTTCTCACTGCCCCCATAGAGAAACCACTGTTATAGTCCACAAGGTTGGGTAAATTGTCCACTTTTATAATTTATCTTGGAGACTTTATTCAGTTACACCATACTCTTTTATGAAAACTATAGTTCTCTAGATTCCCTAACACTTTGTCACTATTCTCAATTTTAACCTAAGTAGAAGTGTGTCATCCCTTCTGATTTTCACAGGCACTCCATAATTTTCATTTTGTGATCCTAAAGTACCATACAAATGTAATTATGAAGTGGCATTATGAATAGTATGCAACAATGTTTCCAGAGATATTTGCAGTACTGGTTAAGACCATGCACTGTTAGAGCAAGACTGCTTGGGTTTGAATCCTGGAATAACTGGAATGAATATCACATTATTTGTGTGATTTCAGTCATGTTTACTTATGCTCATTGTGTCTCAGTTTCCTCATCTGTAAAATGGGAGTAAAAATTAATTGCTGATAGGTTTGTTGTGAGCACATATTATAAAGTGCTTAGAACATAGGTAAAATAAGAAAACAGCAATGGTAATTTAATGGGACTTTGGGCTGTGAATAATTATTAGGAAGAGTTGGCTGTGTTCAATCTTCAGAACTGGGTTCAATGTTTTATTTTAAGAAAAATGTCCTTAAGCCAGTAGATATGTCTTCTCTTATTTTTATTTCCTTTGTACTTATTCACCTCCGCCAGTAGGTGACAAGCTCAACTTCTGCTATTTGTTCACCCAAAATGGCTCTGTAACTGATCTCTTGGTGTAAGGCCCAGTTCTAATGTGGTTAGAATATCATTGAGATTTACACAGAAAAATAAGAAGGGAAAATTAATGTTTGAACTCAACGGTAGTACAAATCTATCAAGGAATACCTCACAAGTAATATCAAATTCTACAGGATATTGAATGAGAAAAAAGTATACCAAGCAAATTGAGCTTTATATGGAAACCATATGTAGCTGCTGAATGCAATGTGTAACTCAATCTACCATAAAAACAAGTATTGTCCAAAAACTGGAATGTTTTATCTCACATGATGTCTTTAAGCCTCCCCAGTATCAGCTGCCTGCTTCTGGACTCATCTCAGTGATACCCTTGGGGCTGAACTTCCTGCCTCCCACCATCACCTTTACATGCATTAATTATCACTCTCTGGTATTACTGCCTCCTGGATTGCCTTTTACATCTCACCTGCTAGTCTCTGTGCTTCCTTTTGATCATTTCTTTCTGAAACTATGTGAAACTTAGTAAACAACATATACATATGAATTGGACAAATTGTGCATTTCTAAATGACACAAATCAAAGAAACCAATTTTCTTTTCTGCAGAAAATCAAGATTTAAATTACCTTTAAATCTATGACAAATCCTACTAATAAGATTCAAAAATAGTGGAAATTGTTATATCAGAATCAAATTGTTTAAGGCATGCTGAAATCTAAATTAAGTGAATATTGTGTGTTTATATCACATAGAAAGTCCTTCTAATCTGCATGTTATTGTACTAGTTTACTGTACCAGGTGAAGTAGAATAGATATTGTCCTAGCTTTCAAGGAGCCTGTAATCACATAGAGATGACAGTAACTATCATGAATGAGGAATAATAAACTGGAGAATAAAAGTCATGACTTGCAAGTAATGTAAGTCAACTTCTAATTTACATAGCTCATAGGGATATTATACTGAAGTTCAAAGTATTATGTAACTGCATTGGAGTTCAAATGAATGAACTAAGAAGCAGAAACCATTGATAAATTATCCTCTGATTTTTCTAGGCAGTCTTTATGGGAGGTGGGATAAGGTGGTTAGTTAGGCTGAAGCAGCCAAGTATTTCAAGCCTGGGTTATTATTCTAGGAGAGGAGACTTCTGTATTAGGTACATAGATGATATATTTGAGCTTGTACACAAAGATGAAAGGAGATAGATAAAATGGGCATGTTGATGAAGGGTTTTCTATCAGTGGGAGATTCACTGATTCTTTAAACTCATATTAATTAATCATTTGGAACTTGATAGAGCTATATTTAGCCCTTGAGTCTAGAGGAAAAGTTACTCTGTTTCAGTCTTATTTGGAAGAGTAGGAGTTAGCCTGAAGATTTATTTGAGAAGGAGATTTACAGAATCTGGTTATCTAAAACATTACAGAAGAATGGATTTTCTGAATATACTTTTTCAACAAACCAATCTGCTTTTGTCTCTGTGAAGCAAACTTTAACCACTGCTTACCTCCAATATCCATTTTCATGCATTTAAAAACTATATATCTAATAATTACTTAGATTATAAGATCTTGCTGATGAGAATTTCAGACTTCTAAATATGCAGACTTTTCCCATTATTTTGCTGATCTCTTAATCTCTCCCTACTTAAAAAAAATACAGTTTAGAGGAGGCTTTTAAAATTAGCTTTTGAGTGAGGTTCTTTTGGGTAATGTTAAAGAACTGATAGCTACAGTTGTTATTCCAGTATCTGTGAATGTGTCACTGATATTAATAAACATAATATTCTACACGGAATAATAGTTCTAATAGTTTCCAAGTTTGCTTCGTTCATGCAACAGATTTATGAGGTATATTGAGCATTTCAGATAGATTTAAATGTGGCTCAAACAGAAAGGAATATTCAAGAGGAGCTTCAAGACGGCAGAAGAGTAAGACGTGGAGATCATCTTCCTCCCCAAATACATGAGAAATATATCTACGTCTGGAACAACCCCCACAGAACACCTATTGAACGCTGGCACCAGAATTCAGACCTCCCAAAAGGCAAGAAACTCCCCCATGTACCTGGGTAGGGCAAAAGAAAAAAGAAAAAGCAGAGACAAAAGAATAGGGACGGTACCTGCACCAGTGGGAGGGAGCCGTGAAGGAGGAAAGGTCTCCACACACTAGGAAGCCCCTTCGCGGGCAGAGATTGCGGGAGGCGGAGCGGGGAGCTTCGGAGCCGCGGAGGAGAGCGCAGCAACGGGTGCGGAGGGCAAAGCGGAGAGATTCCCGCACAGAGGATCGGTGCCGACCGGCACTCACCAGCCCGAGAGGCTTGTGTGCTCGCCCGCCGGGGTGGGCGGGGCTGGGAGCTGAGGCTCGGGCTTCGGTCTGAGCGCAGGGAGATGACTGGAGTTGGCGGCGTGAACACAGCCTGAAGGGGAGAGGGGATTAAGAGTGCCACCTAAATAAGCTCCAGAGATAGGAGGGAGCCGCGGCTATCTGCATGGACATCAAAGATGAGCATGAAATGGCTGCAGCCACCAAGAAGCCTGTGTGCGAGCATAAGTCACTATCCACACCTCCTCTCCCGGGAGGCTGTGCAGCCCGCCACTGCCAGGGTCCCATGTCCAGGGACAACTTCCCTGGGAGAACACAAGGCACGCTTCAGGCGTGCAATGTCACACTGGCCTCTGCCGCCGCAGGCTCACCCCGCACTCCGTAGCCCTCCCTCCCCCCGGCCTGAGTGAGCCAGAGCCCCCTAAGCAGCTGCTACTTTAACCTGGTCCTGTCTGAGTGAAGAACAGATGCCCTTAGGCTACCTACACGCAGAGGCGGGGCAAATCCAAAGCTGAAGCCAGGAGCTGTGCAAACAAAGAAGAGAAAGAGAAATCTCTCCCAGCAGCCTCAGGAGCAGCGGATTAAACGTCCACAATCAACTTGATGTACCCTGCATCTGTAGAATACCTGAATAGACAACAAATAATCCCAAATTGAGGCAGTGGACTTTGGGAGCAATGATATATATATTCTTTTCCTTTCTCTCTTTTTGTGAATGTGTATGTGTATGCTTCTGTGTGTGATTTTTGTCTGTATAGCTTTGTCTTTACCATTTATCCTAGGGTTCTGTCTTCCCTTTTTCTTTTTTAGTATAGTTTTTAGCACTTGTTATCATTGGTGGATTTGTTTTTTTGTTTGTTTGTTTGTTTGTTTTTTGGTTTGGTTGCTCTCTTCTTTCTTTTTTTATTACTTTTTAATTTTTTAATTTTTAATAATTTTCTTTTCTTTCTTTCTCTCTCTCTTTCTCTTCCTTCCTTCCTTCCTTCCTTTCTCTTTCTTTCTTTTTCTTTCTTTCTTCCTTCCTTCCTTCCTTCCTTCCTTCCTTTCTTTCTTTCTTTCTTTCTTTCTTTCTTTCTTTCTTTCTTTCTTTCTTTCTTTCTTTCTTTCTTTCTTTCTTTCTTTTCTTTCTTTCTTCTCCCTTTTACTCTGAGCCATGTGAATGTCAAGGTCGTGGTGCTACTGCCAGGCATCAGGTCTGTGCCTCTGCAGTGGGAGAGCCAAGTTCAGGACATTGGTCACAAGAGACCTCCCAGCTCGATGTAATATCAAATGGCAAAAATCTCCCAAATATCTCTATCTCAACGTGAACACCCACCTCCACTCAACGACCAGCAAGCTACAGTGCTGGTCACCCTATGCCAAACAACTAGCAAGACAGGAACAGAACCTCATTCTTTAGCAGAGAGGCTGCTTAAAATCATAATAAGGTCACAGACACCCCAAAACACACCACCGGAAGCAGACCTGCTCACCAGAAAGACAAGATCCAGCCTCATCCACCAGAACACAGGCACTAGTCCTCTCCACAAGGAAGCCTACACAACACACTGACCAACCTTAGCCACTGGGGGCAGACACCAGAAACAATGGGAACTAAGAACATGCAGCCTGTGAAAAGGAGACACAAAACACAGTAAGTTAAGCAAAATGAGAAAACAGAGAAACACACAGCAGATAAAGGAGCAAGGTAAACATCCACCAGACCAAACAAATGAAGAGGAAATAGGCAGGTTACCTGAAAAAGAATTCAGAATAATGATAGTAAAGATGATCCAAAATCTTGGGAAAAAAATGGAGAAAATACAAGAAAGGTTAAACAAGGATCAAGAAGAATTAAAGAGAAAACAATGATGAACAACACAGTAAATGAAATTAAAAATTCTCTAAAAGGAATGAATAGCAGAAAAACAGAGGCAGAAGAACAGATAAGTGACTTGGAAGATAAAATAGTGGAAATAACTACTGCAGAGCAGAATAAAGAAAAAAGAATGAAAAGAATTGAGGACAGTCTCAGACACCTCTGGGATAACCTTAAATGTACCAACATTCGAATTATAGGGGTCCCAGAAAAAGAAGAGAAAAAGAAAGTGACTGAGAAAATATTTGAAGTAATTATAGTTGAAAACTTCCCTAATATGGACAAGAAATAGTTAATCAGTACAGGAAGAACAGAGAGTCCCATACAGGATTAATCCAAGGAGAAACACACCAAGACACATATTAATCAAACTATCAAAAATTAAATACAAAGAAAAAATATTAAAAGCAGCAAGGGAAAAACAACAAATAACACACAAGGGAATTCCCATAAGGTTAATGGCTGATGTTTCAGGAGAAACTCTGCAAGTCAGAAGGAGTGGCAGGACATATTTAAAGTGATGAAAAGGAAAAACCTACAACCAAGATTCCTCTACCCAGCAAGGATCTCATTCACATTTGATGGAGAAATTAAAACCCATACAGAGACACAAGAGCTAAGAGAATTCAGAAACACAAAACCAGTTTAACAACAAATGCTAAAGGAACTTCTCTAGGGAGGAAACACGAGAAGGAAAAGACCTACAATAACAAACCCAAAACAATTAAGAAAATGGTAATAGGAACATATATATCAATAACTACCTTAAATGTAAATGGCTTAAATGCTCCAAACAAAATATATAGACTGGCTGAAAGGATACAAAAACAAGGCACATATATATGCTGTCTACTAGACACCCACTTCAGACCTAGTGAAAAATACAGACTGAAAGTGAGGGGATGGAAAAAGATATTACATGCAAAAGGAAACAGAAGAAATCTGGAGTAGCAATTCTCATACCAGCCTAAATAGAAGTTAAAATAAAGACTATTATAGAAGACAAAGAAGGATAGTACACAATGATCAAGGGATCAATCCTAGAAGAAAACATAACAATTGTAAATATATATGCACCAATATAGGAGCACCTCAATACATAAGGCAAACACTAACAGCCATAAAAGGGTAAATCGACAGTAACACAATCATAGTAGGGGACTTTAACACCCCACTTTCACCAATGGGCTGATCATCCAATATAAAAATAAATAAGGGAACACAAGCTTTAAGTGATACATTAAACAAGATGGACTTAACTGATATTTATAGGACATTCCATAAAAAGACAACAGAATATACTTTCTTTTCAAGTGCTCATGGAACATTCTCCAGGATAGATCATATCTTGGGTCACAAATCAAGCCTTGGGAAATTTAAGAAAATTGAAATTGTATCAAGTATCTTTTCTGACCACAACACTACAAAACTAGATATAAATTACAGGAAATATCAGTAAAAAATACAAACACGTGGAGGCAAACAATACACTATTTAAAAACCAAGAGATCACTGAAGAAATCAAAGAGGAAATCAAAAAATACCTAGAAAAAAATGACAATGAAAACATGCCGACCCAAAACCTATGGGATGCAGCAAAAGCAGTTCTAAGAGGGAAGTTTATAGCAATACAATCCTACCTTTAGAAACAAGAAAAATCTCAAATAACAACCTAACCTTACACCTAAAGCAATTAGAGAAAGAAGAACCAAAAACCCCAAAGTTAGCAGAAGGAAAGAAATCATAAAGATCAGATCAGAAATTAATGAAAAATAAATGAAGGAAACAATAGCAAAGATCAGTAAAACTAAAAGGTTGGTTCTTTGAGAAGATAAACAAAATTGATAAACCATTAGCCAGACTCATCAAGAAAAAAGGGAGAAGACTCAAATCAACAGAATTAGAAATGAAAAAGAAGAAGTAACAACTGACACTGAAGAAATACAAAGATCATGAAAGTTTACTACAAGCAGTTATATGCCAATAAAATGGACAACCTGGAAGAAATTGACAAATTCGTAGAAAAGCACAACCTTCCAAGACTGAACCAGGAAGAAATAGAAAATATGAACAGGCCAATCACAAGCACTGAAATTGGAACTGTGAATAAAACTTTTCCAACAAACAAAAGCCCAGTACCAGATGGCTTCACAGGCAACTTCTATCAAACATTTAGAGAAGAGCTAACACCTATCCTTCTCAAATTCTTCCAAAATATAGCAGAGGGAAGAACACTCCCAAACTCATTCTACGAGGCCACCATCACCCAGATATCAAAAACAGACAAATATGTCACAAAGAAAGAAAACCATAGGCCAATACTGCTGATGAACATAGATGCAAAAATCCTCAACAAAATCTAGCAAACAGAATCCAACAGCACATTACAAGGATCATACACCATGATCAACTGGGGTTTATCCTAGAATGCAAGGATTTTCAGTATACGGAAATCAATCAATATGATACTCCATTTAAACAAATTGAAGAATAAAAACCATATGATCATCTCAATACATGCAGAAAAATCTTTGGACATTAATCAACATCGATTTATGATAAAAACCCTCCAGAAAGCAGGCATAGAGGGAACTTAACTCAACATAATAAAGGCCATATATGAGAAACCCAGAGCCAACATCGTCCTCAATGGTGAAGAACTGTAAGCATTTCCTCTAAGATCAGGAACAAGACAAGTTTGCCCACTCTCACCACTCTTATTCAACATTGTTATGGAAGTTTTACCCACAGCAATCAGAGAAGAAAAATAAATAAAAGGAATCCACATCAGAAAAGAAGAAGTAAAGCTGTCACTCTGCAGATGATATACTATACATAGAAAAACCTAAAGATGCTACCAGAAAACTACTAGAGCTAATCAATGAATTTGGTAAAGTTGCAGGATACAAAATTAATGCACAAAAATCTCTTGCATCTCTACACACTAATGATGAAAAATATGAAAGTGAAATTAAGAAAATACTCCCATTTACCACTGCATCAAAAAGAATAAAATACCTAGGAATAAACCTACCTAAGGTGACAAAAGACCTGTATGCAGAAAACTATAAGACACTGATGAAAAAAATTAAAGATGATCCAAATAGATGGAGAAATGTACCATGTTATTGGATTGGAAGAATCAACATTTTGAAAATGACTATACTACCTAAAGCAATCTACCAATGGCATTTTTTTACGGAACTAGAACAAAAAATCTTAAAATTTGTATGGAGACACAAAAGACCCCAAATAGCCAAAGCAGTCTTGAGGGAAAAATGGAGCTCTGGAGGAATCAGACTCCCTGACTTCAGACTATACTACAAAGCTACAATAATCAAGAAAATATGGTACTAGCACAAAAACAGAAACATAGATCAATGGAACAAGATAGAAAGCCCAGAGATAAACCCACACACCTATGGTCAACTAATCTATGACAAAGGAGGCAAGGATATACAATGGAGAGAAGAAAGTCTCTTCAATAAGTGGTGCTGGGAAAACTGGACAGCTACATGTAAAAGAATGAAATTAGAACACTCCCTAACACTATACACAAAAATAAACTCAAAATGGATTAGAGACCTAAATGTAAGACCAGATACTATAAAACTCTTAGAGGAAAACATAGGAACAATACTCTTTGACATAAATCACAACAAGATCTTTTTGATCCACCTCCTAGAGTAATGGAAATAAAAACAAAAATAAACAAATGGGACCTAATGAAACTTCAAAGCTTTTGCACAGCAAAGGAAACCATAAAGAAGACGAAAATACAACCCTCAGAATGGGAGAAAATATTTGCAAACGAATCAATGGACAAAGGATTAATCTCCAAAATATATAAACAGCTCATGCAGCTCTATATTAAAAAAACAAACAACCCAATCCAAAAATGGGCAGAAGCCCTAAATAGACATTTCTCCAAAGGAGACAGACAGATGGCCAAGAAGCACATGAAAAACTGCTCAACATCACTAATTACTAGAGAAATGCAAATCAAAACTACAATGAACTATCACCTCACCCCAGTTAGAATGGGCATCTTCAGAAAATCTACAAACAACAGATGTTGGAGAGGGTGTGGAGAAAAGGGAACCCTCTTTCACAGTTGGCAGGAATGTAAATTGATACAGCCACTATGGAGAACAGTACGGAGGTTCCTTAAAAAACTAAAATTAGAATTACCATATGATCCAGCAATCCCACTACTGGGCATATACCCAGAGAAAACCACATTTCAAAAAGACACGTGCACCCCCATGTTCATTGCAGCACTATTTACAATCACCAGGTCATGGAAGCAACTTAAATGCCCATTGACAGACAAATGGATAAAGATGTGGTACATATATACAATGCAATATTACTCAGCCATAAAAGGGAACGAAATTGGGTCATTTGTTGAGACATGGATGGATCTAGAAACTGTCATACAGAGTGAAGTAAGTCAAAAAGAGAAAAACAAATATCATATATTAACACACATATCTGGAACCTAGAAGAATGGTACAGATTGATCGGTTTGCAGGGCAGAAATTGAGACACAGATGTAGAGAAGAAACATATGGACAGCAAGCAGGGAAAGCTGAGGGGTGGTGGTGGTGGTGGTGGTGTGATGAATTGGGAAATTGGGATTGACATGTATACACTGATGTGTATAAAATTGATGATTAATAAGAACCTGTTGTTTAAAAAAAAAAAAAACAACACCCCAAGTCTCTGTACTCATGAAGCTGGTAAATTTTTTCCTCTTCTCCAAATGCAATTTTAAATCTTTTGTAATATTCTTCAAGACTTTTTAACTGAAACTGAAAAGCTCTACCGCTAAAGTATGTTTCAAGTTTTGGGGACTGCATTTAAGTTTAGGTTATCTTCTTTTTTCTTCACAACTGTGTATATAATAGGAAGTACAGCAGCTTCTCACCAGAAGTGACAAAAAATATTCTTGTATCATCCTTATTTATAAGTAAAGTATAATATACAAATAAAACAATAAAAGCTGCAGATATGGCTTAAAAAAAGAGAAAGAAGAGTCATGTACCACTATGTTCATTGCAGCACTGTTTACAATTGCCAGGACATGGAAGCAACCTAAGTGTCCATCGACAGATGAATAGATAAAGAAGATGTGGCACATATATACAATGGCATATTACTCATCCATTAAAAGGAATAGAATTGAGCTATTTGTATTGAGGTGGATGGACCTAGAATCTATCATACAAGTGAAGTAAGTTAGAAAGAACAAAAGAAATACCATATGTTAATGCACGTACATGGAATCTGAAAAAAATGGTACTGATGAACCTAGTGGCAGGGCAGGAATAAAGACACAGATATAGAGATCGGACTTGAGGACACAGTGGTGAAAAGGGAAGCTGGGATGAAGTCAGAGAGTACCATTGACATACATACACTACCAAATGTAAAATATATGGCTAGTGGGAAGCTGCTGCATAGTACAGGGAGATCGGCTCGATGCTTTGTGATGACCTAGAGGGGTGGGGTATGGAAGATGGGAGGGAGGCTTAAGAGGGAGGAGATATAGGGATATAGGTATACTTATAGCTGATTCATTTTTTTGTACAACAGAAACTAACACAACATTGTAAAGCAATTATACTCCAATAAAGATATAAAAAAAAGAAAATCAGAAGGTAGAGAAAATACATTTATAGTACTGTACTGTATTTATCAATACCTTATGTTGTCTCTTTACAAGATGAATTGTCTGTCTGTACCTACATCGATATTGTCTTATATGATACCAAACACTGTAGCTGTTATATGTATTACTGACACTAGATATCAAAAATGAAAAGATAAAATAAACTCACTTCTTTACAGGTATAATGATTTGTGTACTGATAATGAAGAAACAGCAATATGATTGCTTCATGGTAGCCTAGTCTATACACTAATGAATGCATTGTTATAAAAATGTTCACTGGATTTTCTTTTGTTACAAGTCCAATTTCACTACTAGTGATTGGTCTGTTCAGACTGCTTATTTTTTCCTAATTAAGTCTTGGAAGGTTGTGTGTTTCTAGAAATTTGTCCATTTCTTCTAGGTTGTCCAATTTGTTGTCATGTAACTGTTCGTAATACTCTCTCTCTCACTTGGTATCTCTGTGGTATTGCTTGTTATTTCTTCTCTTTCATTTCTTATTTTATTTGTGTCCTGTCTCTTTTCTTCTTTATGAGCCTGGCTAAAGGTTTATCAATTTTGTTTATCTTTTTGAAGAAAAAAAAACTCCTGGTTTCATTGATCATTTCTATTCTATTTTTGGTCTCTATTTTATTTATTTCCTCTCTGATCTTTATTATTTTCTTCCTTCTGCTTACTTTGGGCTTGGTTTGTTCTTCTTTTTCTAATTCCTTTATATGGAAGGTTTGGTTGTTCATTTGAGATTTTCTTGTTTCTTGATGTAGGCCTATACTGTTATAAACTTCCTTCTTAAAACTGCTTTTGCTGCATCCCACAGACTTGGGAAATTTGTTTCCATTTTCATTATCTTGAGGTATTTTCTGTTTTCCTCTTTGGTTTTTTGTTGTTCAGTCTCCATGTGTTTGTGCTTTTCCTATTTTCCTTTCTGTAATTGATTTCTAGTTTCATACCACTGTGGTCAGAAAAAAAGCTTAATATTATTTCTATTTCCTTAAATTTGTTGAGACTTGTTTTGTAGCCTAGCATGTGATCTATCCTAAAGAATGCTCCATGTGTACTTGAAAAGAATGTGTATTCTGCTGGGTTTGGATGGAAGTTCTGTAGATATCTATTAGGTCCAATTTCTATGCTGTGTCATTGGAGACCACTGTTGCCTTATTGATTTTCTGTCTAGATGATCTGTCCATTGGTATAACTAGGTTGTTAAAAGTCCCCTACTATTATTATATTGTTGTCAATTCTCCTTTTATGTCTATTTATATTTGCTTTATATATTTAGGTACTCCTGTGTTGGGTGCCTATATGTTAATGAGTATAGTATCCTCTTCTTGTATTGATCACTTTTATCATTATATAATTCCATCTTTGTATTTTGTTATAGGCCTTTGTTTGAAGTGTATTTTGTCTCATACTAGTATTGCTACCCCCACTTTCTTGTTGCTTCCATTTGCATGAAATTTCTTTTTCCATCCTTTCACTTTCAGTCCGTGTGTGTCTTTAGTTCTGAAGTGAGTCTCTTATAAACAGCAGGCACATAGATCTTGATTTATCCAATCAGCCATTCTATGTCTTTTGATTGGAGCATTTATTTCATTGAAATTTAAAACAATTATTGATAGGTATGTACTTATTGCCATTATATTACTTGTTTTCCAGTTATTTTGTGGGTCATCCCTGTTATTTTCTTCTTCTTCTAGTTATTTCCCTGGTAGATTGATGATTTTCTTTAGTGGTATGTTTGTGTTCCTTTCTTGTTTTTGTGTATCTATTGTAAGTTTTTGATTTGTGGCTACCATGGGGTTCATATATGTTGACCTATATCTGTTTTAAACAGGTAGTCCTTTAAGTTCAAACACATTCTAAAAGATCTACACTTTTTACTCCTTTCCCTAACATTTTGTGTTTTTGATGTCATATTTTACATATTCATGTTTTTCCCTTTGCAGGTTACTGTAATTATACTTGATTTAAAAATTTTTCTGTCTTTTAATCTTCATACTCACTTATAAGCAGTTGATTCTCAGCCCTTACTATACATTTGCTTTTACCTGTGGGATTTTTCCTTTCTTATAGATATTTATTTATTCTTATAGCCTTTTCTTTTCCACTTAGAGAAGACCTTACAACATTTCTTTTAGAGTTGGTTTAGTATTATTAATTGTTTTAGTTTTTGCTTGTCTGAGAAGATCTTTATCTCTCCTTCAATTCTTGCTGGATAGAGTATCCTAGTCTGCAGGTTTGTTCCTTTCAACACTTTAAAAATATCATGCCACTCCCTTCTGGCCTGCAAACTTTCTGCAGAAAAGTCAGCCGATAGCCTTATGGAAGTTCCCTTGTATATGACTTTATGTTTTTCTCTTGCTGACTTTAGAATTCTCTCTTCATCTTTAAGTTTTGCTATTTTAATTATGATATGTCTTGGTGTGGTCAGTTTGGGTTTATCTTGTTTGGGACCCTCTGAGAGTTCTCTGCCTGGATATATGTTTCCTTCTTCAGGATTGGGAATTTTCCAGCCATAATTTTATTAAATATATTTTTGACACCCTTCTATCTCTCTTCTTTTGGGACACTTATAATGCAAATGTTGGTACGCTTGATGTTGTCCCCAAAAACTTTAAACTGTTTTCATCTTTTTTTTTCTCTTGTGGTACTTGGGCCTCTCACTGTTGTGGCCTCTCCCATTGCGGAGCACAGGCTCTGGACGCGCAGGCTCAGAGGCCATGGCTCATGGGCCCAGGTGCTCCACGGCATGTGGGATCCTTCTGGACCAGGGCATGAACATGCGTCCCCTGCATTAGCAGGCGGACTCTCAACCACTGTGCCACCAGGGAAGCCCTGTTTTCATCTTTTTAAAATTTTGTTTTCTTCATGCTTTTCTGTTTGGGTGATTTCCATTATTCTATCTTCCAGATTATTTGTGTTCTGTATCACCTAGCCTGCTGTTTGTTCCTTCTAGTGTTTTTTTTTTTTTCATTTCAGTTATCATATTCTTCAGTTCTAACTGGTTCCTTTTTATATTTTCTACTTCCTTTTTAAAATTCTCACTGTGTTCCTCTATTCTTTTCCCTAATTCAGTTAGCATTCTTATTATTAATGCGTTGAATTCTTTATCTGGTAAATTGTTTCATTAATTGTTTTTCAGGGGTTTTCTTTTGCTCTTTCAATTGAGACAAATTCTTCTGTCTCCTCATTTTACTTATCTTTTTTCTATCTCTGTGAAATTAAGTAAGACAGTTACTTATGGCCATCTTGAAAGGGTGTCCTTATGTAGGAGTGTCTCCATACAGTCTGTGTGTGTCCAATGGCTTTGGTGGGAGAGATGGATTTGACTTGAACACAAGTCATATTTTTCATCAGGATGTGTTGACAGCTATCACCTTGGTAGGAGGTGGAGCTGGAGAAGGAGGGGCTAAAGCCAGAGCCAAGTGAGGTGGGGCTTTCCCTTTGCTTAGTAGCCGTCACCTCCTTACTGCAGTCAGGGTCAAGTCACAAGTTACTGGAGCAAAATCCCTAGGGTCAGGTTCAAGTTGGATCAGTGTCTTTTCAGTGTGGGCTCTTCCCCCACCAAGTACTGAAACACTTAACCCAGAGGGGAGCAGTGCTGGAGTCAGAGAGACCGGTGTGTGTATTTGGCAAGGGTTGGGATGTGAGCTGTGGTGGTTTAGCATCATCAGAGATCCAGACTGCCTCTGATGTGCTCCCTGTGCAATCGCCAGTAATGGCTACTCTTCTCCCTGTTTAGACATTGCCATAGCTTCTCACAACTCAGCGTTTCTTAGGTTGCTGCTGTGACTCTAGGCAAGTAGTGATGGAATATTTTCTTGGCTCAGGCTGGTGCATGCACTGGGGTGCATGCAGGAAACAAGTCAGTCAGCTGCATGGTTTCAGTCTGCCCTTTCTTACCTGCTTCAGGAGTGAGCAAGTGTTCATGAGCTCCCCATGAGTGGAGTTTAGGCTTCCCACAGCCCTACTGTTAGGCCCACTGGCCCTCCAGCCAGCCACAGGGGCTCATCTTCCTTTTGTTGGACCCCAGGGCTGGGGCACCCAATATGTGACTTGAACCACTCACTCCCCAGGGAGGGTCTCTTCATGTGTAACTTCCCTTTTCCTCTGAGTCCCCTCCTGGGGGAACAGGTACCAATCTGATTGCTCCTTTTCCCTTGCTATCTGATTCCATGTTTATCTTTCTTACAGCCTTGGTTGTACAGAAATCTTTCTTCTAGTCTCCAGTTAGTTTTCAGTGAGAATTGGTCCACATGTAGATGTAGTTTTGGTGTGTTCATAGGGGGAGGTGAGTTCTATGTCTTCCTACTTCACCATGATTCAAGTGCCATCATTATAAAAATTTTTATGGTATATATTATTACTATCATATTCATAATACCGCATTGGAAACATTGTTTACAGTTTTTGACAAAAAACGCTTAAGTGTGATGATAGGTTGATATGCATTTTCTCCAATTACGAGAGAGAGGCATACTGTACATAATTATTTGAAAGCAAAATTAAAAAACAGTAAGAAAACTAACACATTATTAATTTTATACTAAATATCACTCACCTTATACCTATGTAAGTATTGGCTATCCACTTTAGTACAGGTCTTGTACACAATGTTCTACACAATGAATACTTAAGCGATGATAATGATGATGACATAAAAATGTCTCATACAGTACTTGCCATACAGTTATACTTTCACACAAAGACTCACACACATACACAATAGATAAATTTATTAACTGTATGACATGATGATTATTTACTATTCATCAAGTACAAGTGGATCCTCATAAAGGTCTTCTTCTTCATGGCCTCCATGTTAAATAGGCTGAGGAGGAGGAGAGAGAGGAGGGGTTGGTCTTGCTGTCTCAGAGGTGGGAGAGGTGGAAGAGGTGGATAAGGTGGAAGAGGGAGCTGGAGAGGTAGGCACACTTGGTGTAACTTTATGGAAATACATCATAATTTCTATCTTACACTTTTTCTTTTTTGTTTTTCTAGATGGTTTCTATATGGTACCAATCCTTCTCCCACCATTTCCTTTACTTTCAGTGCATGTGTCATAGAAGTGTCCATGTCATAAAAGAAGTCAAAAGGAGTCTTGAGTAATTAGAACCCTTCTGCCAGATTTTCTACTATCAATTTTTTCTGGCACTCTTTCTTCTCCATTTTCTTCCTCATCATCTGGCACTGGTTCAGAAGCACTCATATCCATAAAACTGTCTTCTGTTAATTCCTCTAGTGTGGTATCGATTAGCTTTTGAATTTCTCCAAAATCCATATCTTGAAACCCTTCACCACCACTCCCACTCTTTTTGCCATATCCACAATCTCTTTCATGATTTCCTTGATTGACTTTGTTGTAAATCCTGTGAAGTCACACACAACATCTGGACACAGTCTTCTCTAGTAGGAACTTATTGCTTTGAGATTGATGGCTTTCACAGCTCTTTAAATAACAAGATGACATCTTCAATGGTGTACTCCTTCAAGATTTTCATTATGTTCTCTCTATTGGGGTTCTTTTCCGTAGTGTTAACAGTCCTTTCCATAGAGTACCACATGTAATGAGCCTTAACAGTCCTTATAACGTCCTATTTATAGGCTGAATTAAAAACTTTGTGTTTGGGGGCCCAAACACTCTGTCCCTTACAGTTGCTCAAAAAACTCATTCTTTAATAATTACCTGCACACAAGCCCTTTACTCAAAGTTTGTTTTTAAGGTAATCTAGCCTAAAGGAATAAATAAAATAGATATGGTCTCTACCCACATTGCATTTTGTCTAGTTGAGGAAACATATAAAGCTGATAATCACTTGAATAATTAACCATTAAAATAGTGATGATGGTTATGAGGGAAAGTATAAAATGCTACTAGCATATAAATTAGGTGGACTTTTCAGGAAAGGCCCTTTAATGAAGTGATATATAAGATGAAAACTGAGGAATTATCTGGAGTTAGTCATGTAAAGGCCTGGAGCATGAGCTGTTGAGTAACACAGAAAGGGTTGTCTAGCTGAAACAATGAAAGCAAAGAGGACAAGTAATAATAAGTGCAGAAGGGGGCAAGGGCCAGATAATGGAGAGCCACATAGGCCATATTATAGGTATTAAATTTTATTTTAAATGCAGTGGGACAATCTGAAAGGTTTTGAACAAGAGAGTATATAAAACTGTGTGTGTAGTTGACTATAGCCAAAGTTAGAGAAGAAGACAAGAGTGGAATCATAAAGAATAATACTGGAGAAGGCTAAAAGTGAAACATGGTTATAGAGAATGTCATGGGTTGAGTTCTACAAAATTACTGTACAATATGCAAAAATAAGGTAATTGAACTAAAGACATTCAATTGTAGAAAATATATGTAAGTTTATATTTATCATACCAAGGTGTATATAACTATGTAAATATTAATGATATTATATCATAATATATAACATATCATAAGGGTTCCACTATAGAAATGGAACAAGATTATATATATATATATATATATATATATATATATATATATATAATATACACACATATACATATGGCCAGAAATTGGTGTATGTAATTGTGGGAACTATTCAGGCAAGTCTAAAATCCATAATGTGGGCAGTCAGGCTGGACACTCTTAGGCAGGAGCTGATGAAGCAGTCCACAGGTGGAATTTTATTCTTCCTCTCTTAAACTTTGTTCTCCTCTTAAATTCTTT
Source organism: Lipotes vexillifer (assembly GCF_000442215.2). Classification (NCBI taxonomy): domain Eukaryota; kingdom Metazoa; phylum Chordata; class Mammalia; order Artiodactyla; family Lipotidae; genus Lipotes; species Lipotes vexillifer. The sequence continues at coordinate 252,082 of NW_006796998.1, read as the reverse complement.
CAACTAATTGGATCAGGCCTACCCAGATTATCAAGGATAATATCCTTTACTTAAGGATCCATTTACTGATTGTAATGTTAATCACACCTACAAAAGTTCCTTCACAACAACTATGAACCATGTGACTAAATAACTGGGGACTACAGCCTAGCCTAGTTAACACATAAAACAGACCATCACAACATCTAAATTTTATTTTCAGGATTTTATCTGTTCATACCATGTAAAACCATATTTTATCCTCTGAAATAGAAAATTTAGACAAAAACATGGTGCACTTTCAACTTATGTGACTGTTTAAAGCAACATTTCCAGAAGAGTTTTTCTTGTATTTGCATGACATTAAACAGGAGTGCTAGTTAAAAATGCAGATGCCCTGACTTTTTGAATGATATTCCCTCTGGTGTACACTCAAGAGTTTTCATTTTAAGCAAGTTGTCCAGGTGATACTTTTACAAAATAAAAGCTTGAAAACTATTTAACCTAAAGACAGCTGAAAAGAATGTTCCTCAGTACCAATTCTATAATTGTGACTAGTATTGCAATGTCTCATATATAACATTAATTTGGATTGCTAAGGTTCTTACTTTATTTATAATAAAGTGACTCATTATATATTCCCTATGAGAGTTGAAATTAATCAGTATTTCCAGATGGCAGTTTAGCAGTCTATATCCAACTTAAAAATAATTAGTTATAACATTTGACCTAGTAATTGTAGGAACTTATCACATAAAAATAATTGAAAATATGTTCAAATCATATTATCAAAAGCAGCAAAAATTAAAAAGCAATGTCATGAATAATATAAAACTGATTAGGTAAATTAAAATCTATCTATACTATATTTTAATCAAAATTATGTTTTGTGAAATTTTAATGACATGGGAAAGTGCTTCGTCTAAAATTATAACTTAAAAAATGATATGAATTTGTAGATGATTTAATTATGTACAAACACACAGCCCCAAGCCTAAAAATTGGGAGTAAATATCACAGTTGTAAATAAAGATTTACAATGGAGAAAGAATAGTCTCTTCAACAAATGTTGTTGGGAAAACTTGATATCCACATGCAAAAAAATTAAATTGGTATTTTGTACTTCAAAATTTGTTGAAGGTCAATATCCTGTTAAATGTTGTTGCCACAAGAAAAACAACAAACAAGGGGATACAAGGAAACTCTTGGACATGTTGGATATGTCCATTGCTTTGTGGTTTGCATATGTCTAAATTCATTGAATTGTGCACATTAAACATAAGCAATTCTTGATATATCAATTATACTTTAGTAAAGTTCTATTTAAAATAAAAAATCAGCAGAAAAGACTTTATTGTAATTTTACCTAAATACAAAATAATAAATATGGATACCATAATTTGAGATTATTTAGATATTTATCTTCTCTCTTAATTCTCTCTTCTTTCTCTTTCTCACACTTATATATATTCTTATTCACTGAATTTTGTCTATGCATTTTTCAGTCAAAAAATTGTTCTGAATATATATATATGATTGTTTTGTATATATATATATATATATATATATATATATATATATATATATATATATATATATAATATCCCTGAAAAAAACATTTATCTCTTATGACTTCAGGAGCAAAGGAATAATTTAGTAGAAAAACATTTCTATTCTAAAAAACAATTTCTGAGTAGAATGAACAAACCTGAACTCTGAATACAATTTTTCTAAATACTGGGAACATGCAATCAGTGTAAAGAAGTCCTGAGGTAATTGCACTTGAGAATTTACTTTAGTTACATAATATACACTCCATTTTATAAATATTTTCCTAATGGGATTTGGCACATTTATCAATCAGTTGTAGTTATTACACATCAGGGTAAATCACAAGGACATGTAGATCAACTAGTTTGAACCAATTTGGTTATCTTAATATGTCTAGATCTGTGCTATAACAATATGGTAATCGATATGCACATGTGTTTTTTTAAATTTAAAATAACTGAAATTTAATGAAATAAAAAGTTTAGTTCCTCAGTGCCACTGGACACATTTCAAATTCTCAATGGCCACATATTACTTGCAACTACAGTATTGGACAGTGCAGATATAGACTATTTCCATCATCAGAGAAAATACCATTGGAAAGCACTGTTCTTGAACTTTTATGATAAAATTACTTCAAATAAAAACTTTTCAAAATATTCCTGAATTATTATAGAGCTGCATTAAATGTATATTTAAATGTAGTTGAAACAAATTAGATTTCTAAACTGTCCTTGTTTGCTCTCAAATCCATATAACATCCTTCCCCCTTTTCACTCTGTAAGTCAGAGAACTGCATTTAGCAGGGTCTCTTATCCCTTAGCATGGGGCTAGGTGTGGCCCGAACAGGAAGTTTCTTTACTTCATGGCATGACTTGCAGTGATTGCCTCTCCTCCTTTCCTCTGGCTTTCACAGTAGGTCCCTCCCTGTGTGGTTTCAGTTCTGCTATGGAGTAGAGTCTGTCTGCTAAGATTCTAGCTCCCTCTTCATAGTCCTAGCTTCTCTGTCCTAGAAAGAGCCCCTCCATCTTTGTTTCTCAACTCTATGCAAATTAGCAGCTTCCTGTTTACAAGTCTCTGGGGTATCTCTGTCTCTTGTGCTTCTTCTCAGCTCTAGGAAGTGATATGGGAACATATGTATATGTATAACTGATTCACTTTGCTATAAAGCAGAAACTAACACACCATTGTAAAGCAATTATATTCCAATAAAGATGTTAAAAAAAAAAGAAAAGCCTGTTTAACCAATTCCCTGTATTAAATCCCTCCCCTTTCCTTGTCTTTGCTTTTTGAAAAAACTGGAGTGATCTCTGTTTTACTGACTAGATCCTGATTAATACATAGACTAATCCCAATAAGTAACGAATTTTTGTTTTTAATAAGTCATGTGATTTAGAATAACACATATTATACAATGTTTTCAAGGCAAAAATCACTGAATGGAAGAAAAATGAGTAGCTTAAAATAAAAGCAATCTTACTTTATTTTTACTTTATATGTTTGTTGAATAAGAAATGACTTCGAATTACTCTATTCAACAACCACAGCAACAAAATAACTGTGGTTTTCATGTTGAGGTTCTAAATAAAAGTTATAATAACTAAAATTTCCCAGAAGTCATTTCTGAATCTCTTAGGGGGTCTTTCAGCTAGAGTCTCTTTCAGTGGTACCCTTTGTGAAGAAAAAAGAGAGGTTAAGTATATGAAAAATAAAATGTTTTTTTCTTTTTTTTCCATAAAGAGAGTTCTGAAATTAGTATGTTGCCTTCATGAACTTTCCAGTGGCAAATATTTGAATGTTCTCATGATTTATTTAAGAAGTCAGTCCAAGATGGAAATTGGGGATAATTACATCCCCTTGACAAAGGAGAAAAATCTATAGAGACATTTAGAACAATGATAAAATTTTGCTTTTATTAGATGGAATGGTTTCTGAGAAGTTTTCTAATTATATCAAGGTTTATTTTGGTTAAAAAACTCAAAGCAAATAACAGAAAAGGCTGAAAACTTCTTTTTTATTGGCAATCTGTTCCCTATTTTTCTAATATAGTGCTTATTTTCCATAAACTTTTTCTTCCAACATTTTCATATTTTTACAGTCCTAATTTCATCAAAAAATATATATTTAGATATTCCAGGACCTTGGGGTGTGCTATACACCCACATGCTCATCCAGAAAAATGAATATGATCTTTTTGGATGTGTTTTCAATATCCAAATTTGTCACTATGCATATTGTTGACTTTTGATGTGACTATATATATTTTGTTATTGTTGTTTTTAATATTCTCATTACCACTAATCAGTTACTGCTGTACTTCAAAAGTGACATTTACCAAGTTTCAGAATAAAGTATACCTTTGAACTGATTCCAAAATCTTCTGAATTTTTTTTTTGTTTGTTTAAACTTATTCTAAACCATTAGTTCCAATCCTCTTAAATTATTTTCCCTCCCATACCCAACATTCATAATTGCTACATGAATGGGTCTTTGTGATATTAAATCTGTGTTGTAAGATATAAAAGCTAGTAAAGGAGTCAGAGATCTCAGCTCACATCTTGAATGTTTCTTGAGCAAATCACTAATGTTACCTCTTTCTTGACATGATGCTATAGCACTAGGTGAACACTAGAATCCTTTAGACCTTTGGATATCTATGATTCTATACAACAATAATACACACAAAAAAAGAAAAGATTAATTATAAACCCTTAGCTTTACTAAAAAACACATTTTTTCTTGAGAAATTCAGGTCAATAATGATTCAACAGAGCAGGGTGACTGAGATCATGGGCTCTGGTTAAAGATGAACTGACTTCAAATTCTCATTCTACTACTGACTTACAATGAGACTTTGAGAAATATTCTCAACCTCAGTTACCTTACATGTTTAGTGGGGATAAAAAAATTACTTCATCTTTATGTGTGTTTGTATGTATATATGAGAGAGAGAAAGGGAAAGA
>NW_006796998.1:207391-247557 GCF_000442215.2 Lipotes vexillifer | reverse complement strand
GAGAGAATTAACTGAATTAAGACATATAAAGTACTTAGAAAAGTACCTGACACAAGTAAGTGTTCAAAATTAAATAATTATAACTATAACTATTCAATAAATATGAAATTGGAACCTGTCATTTATAAGATGTTTTGCCAGTGGCCTTATGCAAATGAAAATAAGATACAGTCATTACACTTTGATTTCAATTTTCACTTAAAAAGAAACATTATATATATGGATAAATATAGAATATTCAAATATAAATATTTAGAATCTAACAGTTGGTAGAGGTATCAGAGTTATGAATATTATTATAGTAGATCAAGGAAGAGAAGAGATAGTGATGACTTATTGTCAGGTCAGTCAAGCAAAGAAGATCTTATAGACTAAAGAAGAATCTAAACAGCTTTGAAGAATGAATGGGCTTTCATAATAAGATAAATGAGAAAAGCATTTAATATTGAGAAGTAAGGAGTGTAAGCAAGTACAGCTGACATAGTGCATAGGCTTAGGGAGAGGCTATGGGAAGATGCACTGTAACATCTGCTGTGAAATCTAACTCCCAGTGGGTCAAAACAGTAAGGTCAGAAATGCACAAGAGCATCTTCAACTTTGGGAAGTGAGCTGAGTACTAGGAAGCAGCAAATGCAGGAAGCAGAGTAAAAGTGATTAATTTTTTCCTTTTTTCTATTTTTTATATCAAGATGTTTCATGCATTGCTCCTGAACACAAATAATGTTGTGATTCAAGTTATTTAGTAGTATAATCTCCAAATAGCCAGATGACCAGAACATCTGTTGGTAGTGGTTGGCTGGGGTAGACCGTTACCATTAGGAACTCTGATGAACCAAACATCCTAGTAGTTATATCCTTGTTTAGTCCCCACCCACACTAACTCTGGCTTGGTCATGTGATTGGCTTTGGCCTCTGGGACATGATAATAACAATCTAGATGTTAACAAAGGCCTATTATGAGTTTATGCATTGGGGCTTGATTTCTTGCAACACTCACATGTGAAGCCAGCCGCCATGTAGTAAAGAAATGTAAGCTAACTTTTTAGAAAGCCCACACAAGACTGAAGAAAGTTCTGAGCTACCTTCACCAAGATGTCAGATATGTAAGTAAAGCCATTTTGTATATCTCAGCCTTGACTATCTGAGTGTAACTGCATGAGAAAACTTAAGGAAGTCTAGGAGAACCTTTCAGTTGAGCACCTGTCAAATCACAGACTCATGAAAAATAATAATATGATTGTTGTTTTAGTGACTAAGTTCCTGGGTGGTTTGTTACACAGTTATAGATAATAGAAACAATGGCAGAAGATGGCAGAAAACTTCCAGATAACTTCTGAATATGCGAAAATTAGGGAGGTGTACAACCTTTTAAAAGTCTCAGAAGATTTTAACCAACAAACATGAGAAGGAGCCCAAGAAAGTAAACCCATCCTGTTACCAAAAAAAGATCTGTATAAAACTTTTAAAATTAAGTCAATGAAGTAAATAAGAAATGATAATTATGGAATGTCTCTTTAATAAATGGATGGCAATGAGAGATTTATGAATGGCACATTTAGGGAAAAAAATTTATGATTACATTTTAAAATGTCTAGTGCGCTTCTGGTTGAAGAGGTGATTTGAGCAAAACACTCTCTTTTTCCTAAAACTCCATTAAAGTGTTAGAGGAATAAAAATATATATCCATACAAAAAGAGTATCACTAAGTTATTTCATCCAATTATGGAAGATGAAAATTGGGAAGGAAAAGTGACAGATGAAGGAAAGTGAAGAAAGCAACTTCTTAGTGGGGCATTCCAAAATAGAATGGAGCAGATCTGCCCAGCAGAACCCCATGAGTCTCCAGACCCTGAGGCCACAGGCATCATGCATTTCAGATATAAAGAATGAGGTTGAAAATGAAAGGACAAAGTGATGTTTGTTTCATGAATCATTTTACTTTCCCACCTCCATTTACTCTTAAGTACAGAGCAAACTTGTAGCCAAGTCCTCAATATAGAAAAGAATTCAGAAGCTTCTTCAGTAAAGATATTTAATTAAATTTCTTGGGGGAAGGGAGCAGCTAAAGTGAATGCTGGCATCTTGTCAACCTAGAATTTAAGTCTCCTACAGCCTTAGGGCCATAGCATACATTGTGCAGCCTACACCCTGTAGAAGATGCCTGGACAAGAAAGCAAGTGAAGGTAAAGCATCGCTCACACTCTGCTTCCTAAGCCATGTGCTAGGGCTCTATTCAGAGGAAGGGCTGTCTTTTTTCTAATTTGCCCAAAGGCAGCTTATGATCTAGAGTTATCCCTGTTTTGAATAGTAATTTATTTTTCATCTACTCTCCTTAAGTGAATCTTACTACTGAATGGAGATTACAATCAATCAGTGCATTATCTTGTTTTTAAATATGAAATTATAGACAGAGGTTATCAGACCCTTTAAGGAAATGTAGCAAGTACAAGAGATAGAAAATATTAAAAAGAAAAAGTTAAATTCAAACACATATTTAAATAATATATTTAATTATATTGATATAATTAATATATATTTATACTATATAGAAAAAGGTTGAAAATATGTTGCCACCAAAAAATAAGAAAATTCCATAATTAAGGCATAAAGGACCAAGAAAGAGCTATTTAAGTGTACCAAAGGAAATCCCTGAAAATGCTGAGTATTAGATTGTTGGATAAAAGGTGAAGTCATTGTTTTTATACTTTTCTACATTTTGCAATTTTTCTGCAACAATCATGTATTTATTTTATAATCATAATTTTTTAATGGCCATCATACTCACTGACATAAAGAACATTGTACAAGCTGAGGATTTGTTGTATGCGTGCTTGTTTCTATGCAGGTGTGTATGTTTCTTTGTGTACATCTGGGATTAGTTATCAGGAGTTCATCTTTTGATAAATGAAAGTCTTGTGTGTCTCTTAGACATGCAAGTAAAGATGTGAAGTAGTTACCCAAATTGCATTGAATTCTTTTAATGCATTTCTGTATTAGAGATAAAATCTTGGAAGTCATCTATTTACAGATGGCAAGTGAGGTCATGGAATTTGATGACTTCAGGGAGAATATGAAGTGAGAAGACATCTCTAGATTCTAAAGATACATCCACAAAGTTTAAACATACATTATAGACTGGGTGCCAAATATTCAAAGTTTCATATAAAATCAGAGTTTTATGTAAAAACAAATATTGTCTTTAGATACAGAATAACATTTTTCTTGTTTCTTTTTTTTCTTTTGAAACACCAAGCAGAGTGCTTGAATTAAAAAAAAAAAAAAAAAAAAAAAAAGCTGAAATACTTAGAAATATGCACCAGGTTTGAATTTGTTGGATTGACACTTAAAAAGATAGTTTTAATAAAAATTATAATTTCTTTGAGGACTTTTGCCTAACAAATCTCAGCTTTCGTTTACATGCTTAACATCTAAGTGTTCCTTAAAAATAAAATGATGTTTTACTTGTTGACATTGTTTTCTATTTTATATTTATACTAACCACTTTTTTAAAGAACTTAAAATGCCCTTAAGATGGAATCCAGAACAACATAATGTTATGTGGTTGGGTAAAATGAATAAAATGACTTAATATTAACTGGATTCCAGAACATGAATGTTTCCAAAATTTCAGGACCCTTTGTCAGAGTTAATATACAGAACACTGGAGCTTTTGTTTTGAGGAGCTAGAGGAGAAAACGGATGAGAGTTTATACAATGAAGCATTATAAATGATAAAAAAAAAGACAGTTAATGAAAGCAGACTGGACTGCCCCGTAATACCATACTCTATAGTTTTCTCAAAGTATTTCAGCTTTTTTCATAAAGAAGAAATTACCTGAAATTACTTTTCAAAAGTTTAAAAGAAGCTACTCAAAAACTATCATAATTTAAAAACACATTCTTTTTCTTTCTTATTTGTGACTGGGTTCTGCCACAAATATTTTTGAAATACAAAGCACAAAAACAAACTTCCAAATCTCTATTGTGGGTAATCTATAAGAACTGGAGATGAAGTTGGTGTTATGCTGGATCTCATATTTCCCCTGAAAGAATAGGACCTTAAGCAAGAATTATGTGCCTGGAAGCTGGAGCATATTTCTCCTCACACAACATCCCCCAAATATCTTCTGCATAGTTCACTAACATTTCTCCTGTGCTCTTTATGAACACATCACAAATTTCCATTCTTGCAAATTACAAATATAGTACTGGGTACTATAATTTATGTATGCATATTTGACTCCCCTACTTGACTATAAGCACCTTAAGAAGAAATTTTGGCTTGTTCCTGGAGTTTAGCAGATACAATGATAATTAGAAGGTACTGAAGATACATGTGCTATATGAATAAATGAATCTGAATGGATGAGAAATGGACATCATTGAATCTTGTGAAAATAACTGTTCTGCTGAAGTGTGTGAAAGAACAGAGGTATTCCAAATGATCTCCTCCCCACTCCTTTACCCGGGGCCAGAGGGAGGAACTGCAATATAGAAGGACAATAGAATGCCAAAGAAACTGAAAAATGACCAAACAGTAGAGTTTAAAGAGATTTTTTCAAGTTGACTTATCCTATTATCTAATTTTTTTTTTTTTTTGCGGTACGCGAGCCTCTCACTGTTGTGGCCTCTCCCATTGCGGAGCACAGGCTCCGGACGCGCAGGCCCAGCAGCCATGGCTCACGGGCCCAGCCGCTCCGTGGACTGTGGGATCTTCCCGGACCAGGGCACGAACCCGTGTCCCCTGCATCGGCAGGCGGACTCTCAACCACTGCACCACCAGGGAAGCCCCTATTATCTAATTTTACAGAGGATCAAATGTTTTAAGTAAACTCCCAAATCATGGATATTTCATAGCAGAAATACAATTATAACTCTAGTTTTTAGATTCTAAAGTCCTTTTTTACATCCACAATTGCCAAACTTGTTAAACAAAGTGGCTTTTATTATTTTGCCCCTAAATCTTATGCTTTGAAATTCTATCACATTTCTATCAAACAAAGTGATTTTTAACTAACAAAAGGCTTTTTTGCTTTTTAGTTAAAAATAATGACAACAACAGCAATATTGCTTAATAAGACATTTTATCAGCAGGTAAAAGTAGATTCTAAAATCAGTTAATTTCTGATTTAAAAAGGAAGTGCACCTCTAGTTCATAAAATACTAAAAAACTGCAATTCGTTTTAGTTTTACAAAAATATTAAGAATAGTTCAGACCTTTATGACTAATCTTGCAAAGCTTAAAAGTCCATGAATTTTGGACTGGAACTCTCTCACTATATTCTAAAGCTTTGCAAATGTTACTTTCCATCATTATGCTTCCACCGTTGCCAAAATGCTGGTGAGCAAATTTCTTACACAGTGATCTTATGGTTCTGACGAAGTGCTTCTACACCATTTGGTTTTGAGTAATGTGGAGTTTTAAAGTAATTATGTTCAGTGAGAATATCAGTGAAGACTGTTCAGTGAGAATACCCAGCCAATATTCAAAGAAATTTTTATAGTGGAAACTATAATAATTTTTCCATTATAGAACTTGTCCATTTGATGCAAAACATGAAAAATCATTGTCCTCCTATTCTATTTTTCCAGATAAATAAATACAAGATGTGGGAAAACTCAGAGAAGAAATCATATTTTAATTAAATAGAACATTTTTTTATGTGTCACAAGGCTGGACTGGCTGATGAAGTGAGTACAAAGGATGTTGTAGGACATATATGTATGCAACATTAAAACTCCATTCTGGTCCCCATCCCTCCTTTCACATATACCCTACAATAAATGCCATTATAGTCAAATAAGCAGCAGTAAAGGTCTATGTACTATGGAATCTCTCTTATTTAAGATTACTTCTCTACATTTCTTAAGGAATTAAATTATCCTAGGTTCAGATGATATCAGTTAATTAGACATTGGATATGCCAAATTGTTGCCAAATTGTTGCAGTCACTGCCTGCATTCAATAACTGGTTGACATGGGGGTAAGCCCCAACTATTCTTTAGCTCAACTGGAGACATTTTGAAGACCATCTGGCTTGATAGCTCCCCATGAGATCAGCAGAGGCTTATATCATAATTGCAATGCAGTGCAAGTTCTCCTTCATCCCAACATGCTTTCTTCTCCCACTTTTAAGTATTGTTCCTGAGAATAACCCCCAAAAACCTCATACAGACCTATGTTGCAGAGCTGTTTTCTGGGAATCTGACCCAGGTGTACCTTAATAGCTACAATGGCTTCATTATTAACTGAGGTATTCCTTATGTGACTAAGGATTTCTTTACTACAGTAGGAATACATGCTTTTAAACACTTAACTGGAAATTTCTTAATTATCTTCTAAGAGCTTATTCTTGAGGAAATAATTCTGCACACATCTAATTTATTGATAAGGTTTCCTTTGGTTGCAAACAACATATGCCTGACCTGAAACAGCTTAAAGAAATAAGAAAATGTATTATAAGGAGAATTGGAATGAAAAGTTAGGAACAGTAGTTATGAGGAGTTAAAATCACCATATCTTTCTTTCAATCTTTACCGTTTCTCTCTGTGAGACTGCTTCAATTTCCACTCATTAAATTTTTCTTCAAACTATATGGAAGATATGGCTGCCAACAGCTCCCATGTAGAAATTTTACAGTCAATTCATTCTTAGAGAGAGATGGACATTTCTTTTCAGATTCCCTTTTTGAATATCACAGAAAAGGACTCTCATTTCCATGCTTGAGTCAGATTCTCTGATAGCTGAAAGCAATCAGCTGTGGTTAGGTTTAGCAAACATATTTTATTCACGTGGCAACTCTAATAATTATGTGGATGGTGTGTGGGACAAGAGTTGATTTCAGATTAAGACAGGAGCAGGTAGGGTGAAACATGAATTAAATAATAGATATTATACCATGGTGCATGCCTTAAAGTGAAAAAAAGAAAGAAAGGAAGGAAGAATGGAAAAAAGGAGAGAAAGACTTTCTTTAGTTCATGGACTTCATCAGGAAAAATCCATATTAATAGGCAGAAGATTGTAACAGTGATCACTTTGTCCTCATAAGCTAGATAAGGGCAAAGTGCAAGCAGACCCACTGCTGGATTTCTTAGTGACCTATCCTTCATCTTAAACAGAAGCTCTTAATATCACCACCATACTTTAAAAACCATATTTCACTCTACTATTCTAGGAGAAAGATCTTACTAGTTACCCTTTCCTGAGGTTATGAAACAATAAGGAGATAAAGCACACTTACCAGTTACCCTGAAACCAAGAGGATGTGGACTTTTATGTCATTCTTGGCCATGACAAATGGATGTGGTGGTTAGTGGGAAAACATTATGTTTCAATAATAACTGCTGTTGGGTCACTGCACCCATTATGACTGTCCCTATGCTTCAGTCATAAGTAGAGATTACCCTCCTTGTCCCTCTGTCACTCCTGAATATTGTGGTTTGGCTGTCTCACTTTCAGTGAAGGACTTTTTCTCTCTAACAGTTTGGGCCCTATACAGATCATCCTGCATTTTGTACTTCTCTTTGAAGACCATCTAAATCACACTCAACATCAAACTAGTAAAGGAATCATATGTTAGTCAAAATGCAAATAGTGATACACACTGTAGGAATTTGATGTTATTAAATATACAGTATGTAAACTTACTAAACTCATATATGAATACTAACAAAATGGATGCTAATTTTAATACTGGCATTACTTCACATACTGTCCTAAAATTTATATGAATGTACATATGAATATATATATATATGTATACTTTACTAGACTCTACAATAATAAAAAGTACATAACCTCATGTACATATATATTATTAATCTAGTAGAGTAAGGGTCAAGAATACAGTCTCATAGAAGCATTGTAAAATCATGGTGTTTTGCTAATCTCAAACCTGAAACTATCTCATGTATGGGATAATTGAGGATGTATAGACATGAATAATGCTCGACACAAAACCTACTTAGACTAGGAAAACAATGTAATATTTTTTTTCTCAAGATCTAGACAAAGTATTTGGTGGAGCATTGGCATTTAACTCCCTTTTGTACAGTCCACAAGTGAACTTATTTTCCACATACACTTACTGTGACAGGCTGAAAGCTTATATGTTTACTTTCTTAGTAGAAAGAGGTATATACAAAGAAATAAATAAGCTGTACATGGGAAAAAACAAGTCAAATACTACAGCAGTAATTAAAGATAATAAATATAATAATCCATTATCCCATTCCCTGTCATCCATATGCATCATCTTTTAAGAGGTACTCTGCTGGTAATTCGTATTTCTAAGTAGTATTTAATGACTTTATACAGATTCTATTAACCATATGAAAGATGAGGATTTAATTCACATGACTCTCTTCCATTCTTTTCTCTTTCATCCCAATTTAAAAAAATCTTTGCATTATTGTTCTAAACAGGAAACATTCTCATTATAATGTATTTAAGTAGGAAAAAAAAAAGATTTCTAATCCCTCTGAACCTGATAATACATACATCAATGTATCATTTTTATATTTTGAAAGAGATGGATAGTGTGAAAGGAAAATATATGGATGTGTTCATAGAAAGATGGTATCATAATACTTAAAACTTTAAAAAAACTTTAAGGTAAAAAAAAAGAAACTGATGATGTTTTTCTTTTAAAAATTGCCCAAGTAAAGATAACTGTAACTTCATCTCAGAGGATGGATGTTATGTCCCAAAATTAATAATAGTAATTTAAAATTACTATTAAAGAAAACTAATAATAATAATTTAAATATAATGTGGAGTAATTATTTTTCTACATGACACCTTCTAAAATTAGAAGCAACTGATATTGTGAAATGAAAATAATTTACTAACAACCCTTCCATTTCCTCCTATCTTCTTCTAACCACTTCTCAATTTTTAGTTTTTTACATTTTTTACAAGATTTTATGTTGCATTGTATAATCATAATTGTAAGAAAGTTTAGTGTTGATTTTACATTAAAGAGAGTGAGTGCCATTTGAGGTCATTTTGTCAAAGTCTTTTGCTCATATGTTTTTTCATTTAAATTTCATTTTCATTTAAATTTTTCATGTAAAACCCCTTGAAAAACTTCATTTCTCCTTATTCATATGTTATTCGTGTATCATGGGGTAGGTATACCTCTGTTCAATATTCTTTTAATTCTAGAACCTAGGCCAAGTTAGCAGCCTTTATGTGGAGAATCAGTGCTTAATACAGCAGGGAAAAAAAAAGACAGGATTGAGCATGAAGCACGTGTTGGCTCTTAAATCTCAGAATCATTCACAATAGTTCTGTTGACATTTCACATGGATGTACTGTAAAGTATTTTACAAGGAGAGCTGCAAAGTAATATAATTTATTCTGCTGACACTGAGGAACAAACCATAAGAAGGTCAGAGTGTACCAGGAGGAGAGTGGTATTTACAGAGTTGTAGTTCATGGTAAGAGGTTTAGATGATATTGTAGAGTGTGATGGGGATCTGGTGGGTTTTGAGTAGAAGGTTAAAAAAAAAGATTACTTAGTTGCTGTGTTGAAATACATTCCAGGACGGATCAGTATGAAAAAAGGAAAACTAATCAGGAAACTTTTGTGATGGTCTAGGAAGGAGATGATAGGATTTCTCTAGGGTAATAGTAGTGCATAAGGAAGAAAAGTGGATTTTTTGGAGGTGCAGTATCTGGACTTGTTCTGGAATATATATATATATATATATAGATAGATAGATAGATAGATGATCAGGACAGAAGAAGGATGAATTTTTGTTGTTTTTTTTTTAAATTGAAGCCACTGGGTGATATCATTTATTCTTTCAGGGGAAACTGGAAGTAATGGAGTTGGTAAGTTAGCTGAGATATCAAATATTTCTGTAGAAGTCATATATTAAGTGACTTTAAGTTAGCAAGTGTATTAGGGCAGAGAGCAGAGCTCTGAGTTCTCCTGTATTTAAAAGTCAAGAAGAAAAACAGTTAGCAAAGGAGAATAGAAATAGCTCCAGTGGAGTAGGAAGTAACTAAGAAGAACTTGGTTTCTTGGAATTAGGGTGAAAAATGTGTACCTAGAAAGCAGTAATAATTGATTGTTTTATATCACTTTGCATCAGTCAGGGCTTCTTTGAAGTTAACAGAAAACACTTAAGCTAGTTTAAGCAATAAATTAACAGTGAAATAGGTGCATACAAATGATAGGAAAGAAAAACATAAAATAATCATAGCATTGAAAGGTAATTGGAGGGAGTCAGGGGAGCAAAGGGAGAATAGACATCTGAAAACAAATGAAAACACAGGAAGCATATACCCTCACCCCATGGGCCCGTGGATATGGGTCATCTGCAGTTAGTGGACAGGTCCAGTGTAGAATGGTGGCTCCTGAACTCAAGCACTTACATGTCTCTCTGCTTTCCTTAGCCACAGAAACAAGTTCTGCCTGGGTTATGGCGGGCCAGCATGCCAGAGTGTTAATACATCAGGAGATATCTTCAACCAAGGAGAGATAGGGAAAGGTGGAAAAATATCTCAGGTTTTTCAACACACACTGAGTTGAACTGAGGTATATTCTACACAGTCTCTCAGAGGATTGGTCAAAAGATTAAGCCCCAGTTGCCTATGGTTGAAACCCATTCATTAACACAGTTCTTTTGCCTTTCCTTCCTCCTCTATCTCACTTTACCACTCCTTCACTATATTTTCTGATATCAACTCTCAAATAGATGATTTGCCCCCAAAATTTTGCCTCAAACTTTGCTTTTTGTGGAAGTTCAAGCTAAAACAAGATAAAGATGATAAAAGTAAGGCATTAAAAGTAAAGCAAAAATTTAGAAATAAATTTATATGCATTGAACATGGCCAGAGGAGATCGAGCACATTCATAATTGGAGTACTCAAAGGACCAGTATTTCCAAGTACTTAAACTTTTCCAGATCATGGAATGATTTAAAAATTTTTCCAGATTTCAATATTGATGAGAACAAGCCATCAATACCCAAATCTCAAGGATATAGCGGCTTCCTAATAAAATCTACATACATCTCACTTACAGGTAATAAAGAAAAATCCTGACTAGAATATTATTAAGCAGAAAAAAACAGTATAGCGTAAAGTGGAAGGTAAGAATGATTCAATAGAAGAAAATCTATTAATGTAATTAATCACATTAATAGATATAAGAACTCCGATGACTATTTGGTTCATATTTTTTGGAAAAAATCAATCAAATTCAACATCATTCTTGATAAAAACTGAAGAAATAGGGATAGGCTCCCTCTTTATTTATCAGCAAATTTCAGAACCAATATAGATATTCTTCTCTTTTTTCATCATTATTACTGTAGTTCACATAGCATAGGATAATTCTTTGATGAAATTTAATATAACATAGCTTCAAACAGGATGCCTATCCTTATTTCAAAAATTTTCACCAATTTAGGGACATACAGATTCCTGCTTTGGATTTGACTACTACGTCTGGACAATTACATCAGTTTTGTTGAAATGCAATATTGCTTTAATATAAATGTTATTTTCATGAAAACATTTAACAACAAACTTTGCTGAAGCATGAAGTTTTTGCTCTTCTATATTTTCCTGACCAGTTAAGAAATCCTCACAAATTATTATGTCACCAACCTTCAGTGTCAGTTTCCTTAATCAAAAGATCAAAAAAACCTGGACTTTAATCCTTTAAATTACTTAATTCATTGCATAAATGAATAGTATTTTCTTTCCACCTACAATTTATTTTTTTTAATCACTTAATTTTTGTAACTACAAATTTAGAAAAAATAATGGGAGGTAAATAAAATTACCTTTACTGTTACACCCATTTGATAACACTAATACTGACAGCAAGTTAAAATTCCAACCTTATATTTTACCTCTCTCATTTTCATCTTTGGGACATGGCACCTATTTATTTAAACATATCTGTTCAAGTAGCATTAGATGTCCCCACTTGTTTTTTAAATAATTTAAAATAAAATGCCTTTGTTCTCAATTTGGTAAAGCACCCTCATCGTCATTTGCTCATATTACTCATTTACCATTGGTATTTAAAGAAGTTTAAATTCTTTCTAAATCAGTTTACATGATTATTCTTCCAGTGTAAGTGTATTGCACAACAACAAAGGACAGGAAATTTTAGCAGGATAGATCAAGAAAAACCTTCTGTTATGTGGAAATATGTGTGTATGTACCAGAGGGAAAACTGAGTAGGAGAAAAGATTAGATAACCGAAGGAAAAATGAGTCATAAAAATTAAATGAACAGTTATTCCCATGTGAAAAAGAATTAGAGAAAAGTTTACTAGCATGTACTTTCTAAACACCTTACACTTCACATATTTACAAGTAAATATATAACTGCATTGTTAAAATGTCTTTATTATTTTATTGGACATTTACTCATCAATACTCATGGTCGTGAATGACCTAACTAAGTAGTTCTACTTACAAGAATACTCTATCATGATCTTTTTTAAAGTTGTTCATTCATTGGTTAGTTTCATATGGAGGAGAATATTTCACCTCTTTTAATTAAGAAATTTAATTAACCACTAAATTAGCTATATACAAGCCATACATCCCCATTCAATGTTTCCACCATCCATCCTTTTATTATTTGCTTGTTATTCCTAAATTTCTAAACTTATCATCAATGTTCTATGATCACAATTCTCGAAGACTTTTTCCAGTCTATTATATCCTCTTTTACCTCCGTCTTTCCTTCTCCACTCCTTCTTGTTTGAAGGTCTTTGAACCTACTATTTTCTGTTTGGAACACTCCCTTCTCTCAACATGTTTTATCTAGCTAACTCCAATTCATACTTTGGAATGCTGTTTAAATATTATTGCCTGAGGGAAACTCCCCCGACACCCACCAAACTACAAGCTGAGAACTACAAGCTGAGAACCCACTAAAGTACGAGCTGAGAACTATACATTCTCTGATTAACTTTCCTTCAAAACAGTTGTCAACATTTGAATAAATAATTTATTTTTATGTTTAGTGTTTGCATTCCTCTTTGGACTCTTACTATGTCTATCTTAGTGACAAATGAAAACCTAATGCTAGCACATAGTAGATAATGCTTGTACAATATAGGAGGAAGTAATTGGGATAGAGAGTAAGACAGCAGAGGAGGTATTTGGCAGTAAAAATCAGGGGTAAGAGAAAGGATATAAATGTTATAGCAAAACATAAGACACATAATGTGAGGATTATAGGACAGTGTGGATCAGGAATGGTTTCATTGTTTGAGATTTTTACAGGTTGTATATACCAGAATATTATGATTACTATACTGTCAATCTTCAGTGAAAATCACATCATTGCAATCCTGTAATTGCTAGCAATTGACTAGACTTTAGAAATTTAGTATAACTCTATAACTTGATAAGTAAAGATACCCAGTCCAGAGAAGATAAATAATTCTCAGTTTCTTAACGGATTTGTCAATAAAATAAACATGCATGGATAATACGCATAAAATAGGCATACTCTTTAGTGGGTCTGCTGAAATTAATTTGAATATGTTTTTGCTTCTTGAGAATTAATATTTTAATATTCACTGTTATTGGTTAACAATGAGTTTAATGTAAGTAAATTCTGAATACTATCACTGTCTTGAGATACACTTGTACTGATATTTTTCAGTTTGATAAATAAATTTTAAAAATTAATTTCATTTTTTTCTATTTCATGAATCTCTTATGTGAACAGAGTTGACTCACATTTAACTGTATCATTTTTATAAATAACGAGGGTTAATTCAGATGCAATCTGAGGGGACTATAGAAATAATGAGTATAAAGCACCTTCACATCTTTGAAGAAAACCATGTACATAAAAGTAAAGTACTTGCTATTTAGATGTTTGTAGGCTGAAATGTATTATTTAAATGTGGTGTCTCAAGACTATAATGTCTACTATTTTATTTTTCAGAGACAGTGACTTTTTATTTTTCATATTTGTTGCAATAATAGAAGGACTTTTTTTTATGTTTACAGAAGGTAGAATTCTTTCTTTGTTTCTTCTGCAGTAATAAAGCCTTATTTTATTGCCTATTCTGTTTCACAATAATAATTTTTATGACTTTGAAATCCTCCTGGCATTTTGTAAATAACAGAATGAATAAAACCATGTAAACTTTTTTTTGTTTATTGTAAAATTCTAGTACTTAAAAGTTGTTGATGAGGGACTGTAAAGCTCAAGGTATTCCTAATGGGAAAAATATAATCTAACTCTTCATTAGTATTTCAGACATGACCCAGGACAGTAGTGATCAAAGTTACTAACTACCTCAACGATAGTTATCCATAAGGAAATATATATGTAACTATAACTAAAGATATACAAAACCATTTTGTGTATAATATTCCAGGGAATGTAACTAATTTTCCTCAATGATGCTGCATTAGAGATATGTTTATAATTTGTAAGTAAAAAGGTTACCAGAGTTATTTCTAAGTGAATTTGAATTTACAGTTATCTTAAATGTAGTTTCTTAGTATAAGCCAATCATTTGAAAATTGACTGTAGCTGGATTCAAATGTATTTTAAAAGCTCTCCTAGTGATTCTGATAGATAGAGCTGAGAGTCTCAGATTTAAATGGGTGTAATTTGTTTACATTATCTATCACGTTGTCTCATACATAGTAAGCAGATAGTAACTATTCATTATTAATGGTAATGATTATAATTTAAGTTCTGTCATACCCTGGGCCATAATGCCTGGTGTGAGGATGTGCTCAGATTGGTCCTATTTACAAATATGGTTTCAAAGTGTAAATTTGGCTCTCAAATCCTACTAGCCTCTCCTGAATGTGGCCATTGGAACAATAAGCAATAGCCAAAATGTAGTGAAATATTCTTTATTAACATCTGTACAAGCACTCCATTTTGTCCCAGTATAAGATCTCTCTCATAAGTCTTGCCAGGCTAATGATATAGGGTACTTCTCCTTTAACTTTAGGTGACTGAGTCTACAGAGCATGGGTAGGATACCTGAATGACTGTCCTGGGAGAGCAAAGTCTGTTCTTAGAAGCCAGGACTAATGTATGAGAGAGAAAGGGTGGAGTGATGCTCCTTTCTTTAAAGAACATTATTATTGTCCACTCTTAAACCTGACTCAAAGAGTGTATTGGGCTTTGACTAATTAACTTATCAAGACTTCCTCCCTGGAAAGGAAGTGAGAGTGACTTGTCAACTCTGTATAAGAAGAGGCCGATGAATATTCAAGGCTAACGGTTAAGCAGAATCTAATCATAGAAAAAGAAGAAATCTCACATTTTAGTTCTACTTAATTGCAGATAAATGTAGCATTGGGTTGCTTTGGAGACAAGGTAAGAAGCAAAAATTACACATATAAAGCTTCAGATCCTACCTTACCAAAATTCACCTTGAATAGAATTTTGATATATCTATTAATCCCACTTTCCATCCATAAATTGGTTGCAATATTAGTGATATTTGAGGAATTTGATAAGAATCAAATAAGATAAATAGATTTCAAGAAGTGAGTCATACATTATTTATATGCATTAATAATAAAAGGGTTCTATGGTCAAATATGTTTGAGACAAACTATCTTTTCTTCAGTATTTATCAGATGTTTTAATATGCATTGTAAATCTCCAGGGGAGGATGTGGCAGGATTTTTTCCCCAAAATTATTTATACATACAAGTTATTTTCCAAAAAGCATCTCAGACAATTAATAATTTGTTGAAAAACTTTTGGAAAACATCGAGTTAGGCATCATAAGTAGTGACTAAGAAAGCTTTTAATGTAACGAAATTTTTGTATTTTGTGATTTGTAACAATGAATATTTTGCGTTAACTATACATTTTACATTATGTTATGCGGTTGAAATGGCCACAATTATGTGGTATATATAAAGTATGTGAATTGAATATTTCAGAAGAGAACAGCGGGCATCAGAGTTCCTCCAGAAAAGACCAGTGAGGTATGAGACATAAAAAAGTCTTTTAATCTGAAGGTCTCTTAATCTGAGCTTTGATAAAACTTATAAGAAGGAAAAAAGGGGGGGCATGGCTCTTCATCAGTCAAGAGCTTAGAAACAGAGTTTTAAGAAAGGGCTGGGTTAAAATTAGACTAAAAATGGACACAAAGGGAGGGAGGGGGAAGGGAGGGAAGAAGGAAGGAAGGAAGGAAGGAAAGAAGGAAGGAAGGGAGGAAAGCAGGGAGGAAGGAGAGAGGCATGTTGGTTCATCTCTGGGATACAGGCAGAATGATATTAGGTTATGAATTAAGCAACTGAGGAGAATCAGTAAAATATTTCAGTCAATGAATCTCTCTGCAGAGTCTCAGAAATTTTTTTCTATTGAATTGAATGAATCTAGACTCTATCATTCTGTTTATACTTACTATTTATTACTGGAAAACTCCCATACATACAATAAAGTAATAGCTAGATCTAGAGAGAATAGGAGAATACTATGACTGTAAGGTCAAAGACTGGAGAGAAGACCTCTTCCTACTGTTTTTGAGCAGTAGCAGTTTTGGGTATAAAAATAATAATACTGATAATAGAGAAAGGTCCCTCCATCAAAATGTCTAAGATATTTCTTCCTGGTGTCTTATATTCTACTTTCACTGAGAAACAGCTAACATCTTTGTTTCCTTACTTCTTGTTATATCTCATAAACTAGGTATCAAACAGCAGAACAATTTATTAGAAGTTACTAATTCCTTAGTTCAAACTAGGTATCAAACAGCAGAACAATGTTGCGGAGCACAGGCTCTGGACGTGCAGGCTCAGCGGCCATGGCTCACAGGTCCAGCCGCTCTGTGGCATGTGGGATCTTCCCGGACCGGGGCACGAACCCGTGTCCCCTGTATCGGCAGGCACTCTCAACCACTGCGCCACCAGGGAAGCCCTGTTCTTACGTTGTTATACTACAGTAATAACATTTTATCACCAAAACATATTCTAGAATATTAGAACTAAAAAATCACATGAATGTAAACTCTTATTTTAACCAAAATCTAGGTTAAAGGAAAATAGATCATTGAGATCTGGCTTTAAAAACTGTGTCTCATACAGCCCCATCTGCACCCTATTCCACTATGTGCTGCCGAGTGATTTCACAATCCATTTCCCATTCCACTCTGTGTAACTTCAATGAGCATAATTTCAGATCTGTTACAAGTGGAGTGTTTTGATGAATAAAAAGATATTCTAAAGAGAGGGGGGGGAAAAAGGAAAACCTATGATCCACTTCAAGGAAAGTCTGCCAAATACCATTTCAAATGCTAGCAATTCTCATCTGGAAACCAATGTAAACTAAAATATAGATGACTTTATTCATGTCCTTTTAATAAAGTTTCTTAATTCCACAAGGCAAGAAATCCTGGATTGACATTTAGTTTTGCAGTAAGAGAAAGTACAGTATTGTGCAGGAACAAGTAAAATACTATTTTAGTGGGTTGGCCAAAAAGTTTGTTCGGGTTTTTGTAAGAAGTTAGAGAAAACCCAAACACAGTTTTTGGCCAACCCAATATACCATTCCTCTAAAAGTCTGTGAGTTGTGTTGCTGCAAATTGTGCTGTTAGTCCTCAGGGATCAGGAACTAGAGGTTCCCTTATGTGAGAATCTTCGCATATACCAAGATTAACCATAGGAAATGTTAAATATATCTGATTCTCCTAGAAAGGAAATAAAATTAAAAAAATACATGGCTTGTGCATTAGTGGATTTTAAAAATATTCTTTAAGAATTCAATTGTATGAATATTTTCTGTATTAGGTCAATATAACCAATATCTATATATCAGGATGGTTGTCAGAGGAAAGGGAAACCGACACTGTCTGTAAGATTTTCCAGTGCAAGGATGTGGATACAGGGATCTCCAACAGTGAATAGTTGGACTGTATTCCTATGGTCTCTCATTTCAAACTGCTGCAGTTCCACCCACTGTTCCTTGAGGAAAGTGAGGCTTTGTAAAGGAGGATTTCAAAGGGTTCTCTATATCTGGACTTAGTCCTGTGGGAGAGTCCCATTTCTGTTTCTTCAATCTCACTTCAATTTGCTTGCTTCTTTGAGAATGATCTCCCACTAATGGGATTCTTCTTTAGCTACAATAAATGTAAAGGCGCTCCCCTTAGTCCTGTGTTAAGAGAGTTCAATTCCATGTCATGACTCAGAATTAAAGAGTTAGTAGGAGAGAAATCTTTGCTGTGTATTTTCTAACTCTGATAACCTCTTTCCTTCTGAAATGCAATTAGTTCTTCCAGTTTAATAATCTTGGCTCTTTGTATCTGCCTGCCTCAATACTTTCAAACACAGATCTATTTGTAATGACACCTATTGGTGATATTCTTTGATATTTTTTCCCATAGATAGCTCAACCATATATCCTGTGGAAATGAGGACAGAACTAGAAGACCACATTGCTAACCCAATTCCATGCGAATCTTCATTAAATTTGCTTCTGTAATTGCAGGTCTTGTTGCATGGAGTAGCTTCTACAACTCACTGCACACAATGCTTATGATAGTGTTTAATTTATTGCATCTTTAATTCCAAATCCACTTATCATTGAAAAGAGGGATCTCAACCTTTTAAATGCTTTTCTCTGCCAGCTGGTAAGGTGTAAAGCTTTGTCAGTAGAGGGTGACAGAGATAAATACAGGAATCAGAGCCTTTCATTCATGATTCTAATGTTTTCTTGTCAACCTCCTGCAGTATATTAGGCTTTGTCAGCATCCACTTCCAGCATGTGGACAGTTCTCCAGTGCCTGGCACTGCAGAACAAGCAGCTTCTTTAGCACATGGCTTCTGCATGGGGAGAGCAGTTTCTCCAGGGCTCTGCTCCTGCTGCACAGGCAGCTTCTACAGTACCCAGCTGCTGTAGACATGGCAGTCAGCTGCAACCAGCCACCAGTGGCTTCCCCTGACTTCCCATTCCAGCAGTTTCACAGTAGAATGCCTTTGATGTGACATGCCTCTAGGTTGCATGGCAACCTAGAGAACAAATTTCAAGTAAGTTCCTCTAATGCAACAATGCTGCTGCTTCTCTGCCATCCAGTGAGGAACAGCCGTTAATTAATCAACAAGGTCTGGATCTCAGCCCTGGGGACAGGAAGGTCTCTTCTTTAGGTGTTCTATCTTATCTCAAAGGGTATTGACTACTTTTTATAACTGCTATTCTTATATTCTTATATTCTTTAGAATATATTCTTTAGAGCTCTCAATTACTTCTTCCTAGTTATAATGGTTAATTTTGTGTGTCAACTTGGCTAGACTATGCTAACCAGTTGATTAGTTGATTAGATGTTGCTGTAAAAGTATTTTTAGATACAATTAACATTTACAATTAGTTGTCTTTACATAAAGCAGATGGCTCTCCATAATGGGGGTGGGCCTCATCCAATCAGTTGATGGCTTTAAGGCAAGAAGATTGATGTTTCCTGAAGAAGAATAAATTCTTCCTGGGTTTTCACTCCCTGGACTCAAAACTGCAACATAAACTATTACCTGAATCTTCAGCCTACTGGCTTGCCCTACAGATACTGGATTTGGCTGCCCCCACAATCTGATGATCCAATTCCTTAAAATAAATCTTTCATTGCCTTTATCTCTATGGCCTATTGGCTCTGTTTCTCCAGAGAATCATGACTAATACACTAGGCAATCTCTCATTAATCAAAGCCCTCATCAGTGTTAATCATTTCTTATATGAAACCTTCCCTGTACATATTACTGTGCAGTTTTGGTCTCCTGATTGTACACAACTAATCCAATTGCTCTTGCAAATATATTGACTGCATATATGTCTGTGAGAGAAGTTTCTGGTGATAGAGTTGGGATGACACCATCCAGCATCTGGAGGTATTTCACAAGTATCCTCTGTGTCCATCCCTGTTTATGTTTTTCTAAGCTTCTGGTCATCTTGTTTTGAGGTAAGGTGGGTGGGTACAGGCAACAGGAAACCAAACTCATTATCTAAAACAATCATGGTTACACATATACTTTAAAAATAGAATTGGAGTTAAATGGCTATTGGTTTTGGCATATATCATTTTTCTGATTTTTATTGTGAATATATTTGGAACAAAAGATAAAAAATAGCAATCATTCTCTAATTAGAGAGGACATCATATTCTAATATTGTAGACAAATAGAATCATCAAAAGTGGTAGAATAAGAAAAACAGCTCATAATTAGAAACAAACATAGGAGATCTTCCAATTGGAAACAAACATGAAGAATAGAAAATAACTCTTATTTTTTTTCAACTTTCAAGGAGGTAATTCTGTAGGAAAAGCAACTTAGAGAGTTGCCTTATTATTTTCCATCTACATAAATGTGCCCCCAGTAACAAAATACGTGGGAATCATTTTTTTGAAATCACCTCTCTTAAGTTGCTATATCAAATAATTCACCAAGTTTGGTACCTGTTAGCACAAAAATATATTTCAAATCAATTCATTTCTCTCTGATTGGTACACACACTACATTAACCTTTGAACTATTATCATTAGCTAATGTACATACTCTACACTAACCCATAAATTATTAGTGTTGGTTAACTCATTTTCATTTACCTGATGAAATACTGCATCGGTTCCCTAATATCCTCCCAGATTTTATCATTGCCTCCTTCAGTCCAATCTTTATAATCACTCCAAGTGATATTTGAAAATGTCAAAAGTATCATGTCACTTTCCAACTTTAAACTCATTGATGACTGTCCATGGTTTTGAACATGAAAACTGAAGTCTTTAACATGAACTCAAACAACAACAAAAATAACAGCAAAAACTAACATTTATTGTTTTTTTATCTTAAGCCAGGGACTAAGTACCTGCATATATTCTAAGTACTCTACATATATTAAATAATTTTTATTTCATAGCAGCCTTATGCTTAATATTACATAGTTTCTATCATCATCATCATCATTATTATCTCATAACTGTGCAAAATAGACACAAGAAGATTAAAGAATTTGCCCAAACAACCAATGACAGGTACGGTCAGAATTCCAACACAGGCTTACCCCAGAACTGACAATGTTAATCTGCATGCTTTACCCAGATTGTTGCTCAGCTCAATTCTCCATAGGCACCTAACGCAGCTCTCCCACCTCCTATGCTCTAATCCCACTGGTATTTTAAATGTTTCTACAATGTATCAAACTTTTTTTCCTTTTTAGGCCTCCCACATGCTGGTTCATTTTTCTGGTATGCTTTTCCTCCCACTGTCCACATGATTATTTTTACTCATCCTTCAGGACTAAATTTAAAGGTCACTCCTCTAGAAACTTACAGGATCACTGCCCAATCTATAAAAGATCCTGTATGTTACTCTACACTAGAACCTGTATTTTTTAATGTATTGCACTTATGATTAAAAGTGTATATTTGCTCTCCATTTGATTAATTCTCTTTTCTCAAGTAAAATGTGTAAGGATGAGGATGTAGTGTGTTTTGTTCACCAAAGGGTTTCCAGTGCCAGGCAATAAACAGTTTATGGATGGCTGTGAGTTGTGGAGGCAGATCTCTTTATAGGAAACAAAAGTGGTTCCCATCTGGCAACTTCCATTGTTTCTGAATACAGGATCTTTTTCTCAGTGAGTAATGGAAAAGAGTTGGATGTGTGAGAAACATGAGAAGGTTTAATACACTGTTGCATAAGGTGAAGAATGAAGGTATGGTCTTAGCAGTCTGTCCCATGGTATAATTGATTTTTTTCTTTTAAGTATCACTCATTTTGGTGTCATGATAAAAGAAAGCAAGATGGCAGGTATATGGATTTAATCATATTTGGGTTTTTGACACATGTTTTAAACTAGAAGACAGAGGTCAGAAAGCAATCCTGAACTGGGAGCATTAGAACTGATGCTGTACCTTAGGGTGAAATGCAAGTATTAAGAGGAGGTGAACTAATGTTTCAGTCATGTAATGAAACAATTGTAATTAGAGTGGTTGGGCAAACAAGCAGGAAAGAGGAGTGCGGTGATAAGAGTGGCATATTTGAGCGCATATGAAGCTCTATCAGTGAAGCTCTATTGGAAGCAGGTGGCTGAAGTGTATTGGAGATGGTTGTTGGATAGGAAAAGGTTGGGGAACTAGAGGCCAGGGTGCATGATTGAGTGGTCTGTGTTGATGCTGAAACCCCTGAAGATGAAGAGAAAAGTTGAGATGGTGATAAAAAACTGTGAGGTAAAATAATTTTTCTAAGAATTTGATGGAACAGTGATCTTGAAGTGGTATCAGGGAGCAATTAAGTCAGCTCTCAGCTCTGAGTAATGAGAATAAGAAAATAAACTATGCTGATTTTCATAGTGCTATGTGAGAAATGATCTTTGGGGTACATATAAGTTTATTTACAGCAAAGAAATGGAAGAACTCTCTAAAAGATATCATGGATGTAAGTGGTGTGGTTAATTAGAGAATAAGTTTTAGACAGCAGAGCAGCAGATTTGGGGAAAGAAGGGAGAAAATGAGAGTTAGGTCAGTATCATGAAAGGTAGAGAATTGTGAATATAACTATACAGCAGAAAATACTTAGTTCATGGATGGGATAGAACCTCACATGTCATTCATTTATCTAGGGGAAAAATATATGATAGGGTGAATTTCATCTTGATATTCTCTTGTAGGATTCTGAACAACCGAGCTTAACATAATATAGGTGTAGTATAGAATATAAACAAGTTCTTATGGTTGTGGTGTAGGACCAGATACCGATTTTCTCCACAAACACAGATATCAGAATAATGGCAGCTGCCATGTTTAAGTTCAGGCCTACTCTTGGAGCATGGGGGGACCACAAAGACAAATGGTCCTAAATTCATCAGATTGGTACTCAAGGTAGTTTGGTTGCACTTTTACATGCCTGAATTAGTGGGACACTCTCCCTGCCCTTTCTCATTATCTGCCCACTTTAAAGTGTATTTGTTTCCTAAAATATTCAAATTTTTTGAAAAATTGTGATTTTTTAAATTCTCCACCTCAAAAAAATTTTGTATAAAATATCACAAATGTTCCTGTTTTATTGTGTACCAACAATAAATTTCAGCTCTTATACAATATAAAAAAAAATCTATACCTAAAATGCTATGGTTACTTTCTCACTCTCCTGTTCATTTTTTTCTCCATAGCTCATCTCTGGCCCATCTGCCACATCATACCCTATACTGAATCCAACTTTACTATCACTTAAACCTCAATCCAAGTTTTTCTTAAAATCATTTTCCAGCATCCCAAAGAAGGACGATTCAACCAAATATACCATGATGTAATCATTGTAAAACAATTGCTGCTATGGCCAGGTTTTTACTTCTTTTGTTGTTTTGTAATAAAATATCCTGTACTATCTCTGTCCAAAAATTAAATGAGTTATGTATGATATTCAATCCAATTAAACAGTGTCATTTTTAAGACATATATGACAAGTGTGCACTATTATCTAATGGAAATAGCACTGGACAAGAATTCTGTTAATGTCTTCTTGGAAGTGCTTTTAAGAAATCCAATATTATCAACACTTATAAAGCATAATGAATATGTCTTACATTAGCAGTACTCTGAAACCTCAGAGGCATAAATTTAAAAATGTAAACCAATTCTTTTTTTTTTTTTTTGCGGTATGTGGGCCTCTCACTGTTGTGGCCTCTCCCGTTGTGGAGCACAGGCTCCGATGTGCAGGCTCAGCGGCCATGGCTCATGGGCCCAGCCGCTCCGTGGCATGTGGGATCTTCCCGGACCAGGGCACGAACCTGTGTCCCCCTGCATCGGCAGGCAGACTCTCAACCACTGCGCCACCAGGGAAGCCCAAACCAATTCTTATATGTAACTATCTAATCTCTCTATCAGTGTGTATATATATATATATGGATATATAGTTAATGGTAAAAATAACATGTTAATTTTGAATATTTACATAGGAGAGAAATTTCAGCATAGTCCATTTATGGTAAAAAATAACTTTTAAGGAAATATTGAAATTCAATATAAAATTATTTTAGCATATTTTCAGAAATCTATACAACATAAATAAAGAAAATAGAGCTTATCATTTGTTTCAAAAAATGATAGCTGTAGAATGAATGTTAATGTCTAATACTTCTTTGGAATTTAGAGCTATGAGTATGAATAAGATCACTGATTTTTCTGGTACAGCCACTTGGGAAACAGTTGACAGTTTCTTATAAAGTTAATCAAGCCCTTGCCATATGAACTAACAATCCCACTCATAGAAATTTACTCAAACAAAATAAAAATTTATGTTTCTCAAAAACGGATATGCAAATGTTTATAGACATTATATTAATATTTATCCCAAACTAGAAACAACACAAATGTCCCTTGAAGGGGACCAGAATAAGTGACCTCTAAATATGCTGCTTTGGAATGTGGACTATTTTGAGTTGAAGGCAATCAAGACCCAGCAGACTCAAAAACAAACAAACAACAACAAAAACCATCAAAAAGCCCAACAAATAAAAATTTATCTCTACCTTAACTACCTAAAAGAACTTAGACAGGGGTCCTGGCTCTTTCAGAGAGAGCCCTATTACCAGAGATAGCTTTTATAGAATGACCTATCTGTATGTCAGGGCAAACATCTAATTACTAAACATCTCTTCCTATTGTCCTGCAAATTACCTCCCTCTGCTTTGAAGACTCAGGCCCTTAAACCATTTCTTAGCTCAGGATGTCTTATAAGCCTCAGTTGCCCAACTTGCCCTTGGGTCTCATATTCTTTTGAGGCTCCTACACGTACATAATTAAATTTGTTTTTTACCTGTTAAATTCTCTTATGGCAATTTAATTACTGGACCAGCCAAAAGAACCTAGAAGGGTAGAGGAAAAATTTTTGCCCCCTTTACCCTCATTAAGGAAGGATAAACAAACTGTGTTACGTCCACAGGAAGAATTCTACTCAGTAATTAAAAAGTAGCAATCTTAATTTGTTCAATAACATGAATAAAATTTAAATGAATTATGCTAAGTGTAAGAAGCCAAATTTAGAAAGTTAGATACTGTATGATTCTATTTACATGACATTTGTCAAAGGCAAAATTATAGGAATCAGTAGTTTTCATAGCTGGGGATAGGATGAATGATTGAGTATACAGTAGCACACAGAATTTTAAAGTTGATGGAAATGTTGTATACCTGTATTATGGTAATAATCACAAACATTATGTTTGCCAACACTCACAGAATTACACACTAAAAGAGATGAATTTTACTGTATATAAATTATGCCTAAATTTTTTTCTTTTTCATTTTTATTCTGTATATTAAGTAAAGCACACTGATAATGCTATTTTTGAAGAAGTGGTGTCATTCCCAATAAGTATTTATAAATAATTTATAGGATCATCCACTTTCAAAAATGCAGATTATGCCATGGTTTGGTTAATGGAAGATCTTTATTCTAAATTTTATCCTTCCTAGTTGGATGGAAAGATAGCATTGGCCTACATAGTATAAAACTTCCTGAATTTTTGGAAAATGAAAAAAAATCTTAATAGGAATAAAATGTTTCTAAATAAATAGTAGGTACACTACATGAAATATTCCATTTACTTATAAGGTAAATAAAACTAGATCTGCTTGAGAAGCAGTGCAAATATAGAAAGGAAATAAGATGATATTTTTGTATAATAAAAATAATAGCCACAACAAAGACACAACATTGCTTTGAAAAAAAAAAAAAGACGATGTTTACTCAGGCACACAGATATGATACCTAATTGAAGTCTATTTAAAAAGTTTATTTAGCTCCATTTCTAAATGTGAGTTATTCATGGATATAACAATTAGTTCCATTGGTGGAGGTAAGGAGGAGGCAGAGCAGAGCAAAGCATGTTTTCAGAATATGAATAATAGAAACAAGAGAAAAGATATGATTAAAAGAAAGGACAACTAAAACTGGAATGTTTCCAAAAGTAGAGGGCCCGAAGGATACAATTACAAAAAGAAAGAGGTAGTGCTTTCTACCATAGTCTGAATTTCTATGAGAAGGACTATGACAAAAAAACTATACGAAAAAGACACAATTGTAACTTTTGCTATTTGAGTCCAAATTCTGGGTCTGATTCTATCCATTCAAAGTTTCAAATTGTTCTCTAATAATATTCCAGAATTATGACCAGTAAGCATAATTAAAATTACTGTCTCTAGTGGTCAGCAGCATTTCCATCTTTTTGATGGCTCAAGCAGCCCCCAAAGCTATTCAAGTAGATGAATAAAACCCTATCCCCAAGTGTGGAGAAGAAGCAAACACATTTTGGATTATTTCACAAAAGATTCTACCTTTTCCTGTTTTATCTTTAAGAGTCTGACATTTGAAAGAAACAAGAGTCGCTATGATTATTTTCTCCCCTCCTACATATTACCAACATAAACTCATTCAGGACACACCCATTAACATTTGTGTTATGTATTTCCCTGACAAATAGTAAAGAGAACCTGCTTTAATTCATCTTTAATAAATAGATGGTGAGTCCTAGGTCTTTTATGTTTACTAACTAATTACATGGATTATTGCTATGACAGTTCTAGAAATACTTTAAGGGATCACTTTCTCCTACCATTTCATTTGAGGTGTAGAGAAGAGAAATTTTAAAATTAAGTAATTTATTCAAGATTTGATAGATAATCCACGTTAAAGAGTAAAAGCTTACCAATAGGAGTTTTCTTCTCATCTGTTAAAGTGTGTCCTTTTTAACCTATGTATGCAGTTGCAGTGAATGCCCCTATATTGTACTCTAACTTAAAAGAATGAATCTACTGTTGGAAATGTGAGGCCAGATGGAAAGAGAAGGCAGTTATAACAAGGTGGAGAAGATATACTGTCAGTAACTTCTTACATCGCTTCTCAAATTCCAAGATGCCTAAGGAATAAAACAGAGTGGGTCAGTATGATATGATATATGAGTTGAATATAACAGTACAGTGATTCTGTGGCAAGCTTCCTGTTGGAATCGAGGGGCAAATCTGTATGTCCACCCTCCGTTTATATGACCTAAAGTCAGTAATCCTTTGTCCTTCTGCTCCCTCCATCTTTAAAGCAGATGGGAAGAGTCTTGAACTTTCATGAGCAACTATTGAGAGAATGCAGGCATTTGGCATTTGTAATTATTTCCTAGAAACTGGATCGACTTTTTCGGATCACCAGAGGACAAGCTTGATAAGACAGCATACTGTTTAAGGGTACTAGTCCTTTTGCTGGGTTGAAAAAATTTTTTGAAACATTCAAATTGACTTTTTCTTAGTTGTAGGTTTATACATGATCTTGTCAAAGGTATTTAACTTTCACAGAATTTAATAAAGTTATTGATTTATACTATTAAACTTATATTTGCCCTCCCAATAGATTTGCCTAGACTACCCTATTTCCTAAGCTTTTCTGCTTTGAAATTATAACCTGAGTTTCTGGACCCTACATTTTCTCTCTTGCCCATCTTAAGAAAATTATTTAACTTCTCTACCTAAAGTTTTTATTTGGAGTGTGAGTGTGATTATATCTACTACATACAGAATTGTTGTGAAGATATAATGAATTTAATAAAATAAATATATGAAGGTCTTAGCATAGTGGCTAGTACATATTTGATCCCTAATACATTTTATCTATCATGATTATGCCTTAGTTCTTTCTGGCATTCAGCACCCAGCATAGTGCATAACACACACTAGGCTCTGATTTAATGTATACTAAGTAAATGAATACGACTTTGAAATATATCTCCCAACAGTAAGTCTTATGTAATTTCTAAAATTAGTTCTTTTATGTGGCAAAATCCTTTTGTTACAAATCCTAAGCAAATGATCTGTTGATAGTCTTTAAGAAAGACACATTATTTTAAAATTATTTCCATTATAACAATGTAGTAGTTTGATTAGACATCCCCCATCATATAATTGCTTATCTCAAAAATAATTCCAAAGGAGTTGAATCTCAAAGGATAATAAACTCAATACGAAAGTATACTATAAATAACGTGTGCGTGTGCATGTTTGTGTGTTCCCTTTGCACAAAATATTATGTGATCTGGCTTAAATATTATTATTTTTAGTAATTTCTTGTTTGGAAATCACTAAATGTCATCTCTATCATGCTATCTAAATGTTAATTTTTTTAAGTTAATATTTGGGATCTTCTCATTTTATGTTTGCTTTGGCCAAAAGCTTGGCTTGTTTTTACTGCTTTTAAAAGACTGTTTGGCATATGTTCATGCTTGGAACGTTAGTTCCGTTGAAATAATCCATTCACAGTTCTTTGTGCTTACTTAAACTTTACCGTAACATGAAAATCTG
Source organism: Lipotes vexillifer (assembly GCF_000442215.2). Taxonomy (NCBI): domain Eukaryota; kingdom Metazoa; phylum Chordata; class Mammalia; order Artiodactyla; family Lipotidae; genus Lipotes; species Lipotes vexillifer. Next base: position 219,259 of record NW_006796998.1, on the reverse strand, counting down.
TACCTTTATTTCTTTTAAGTGAAGCATACTCTTCACTTCCTACAACCTATTAGGGTTTAGCCAATTTTTTCGAAATTGTAACACCCAACTTAATTGATAATTTTGGTTGTTGTTTTGTTTGTTTTCTTATCATGAAATAAAAAATTATATTGATGAAACTACAATTCAAAATATTTATCTTTCATTCTCTCATTTCTCTCTTATAGCTGATATATACTCACTAAAATTAAAACAAAAATCTATAACATTTCCATTTCATGTTCTATTCAGAAATATTTAATTTCTAGCATGTATATTATTAATTATAACATAAGATACTTATCTATTTGATATTATGACTTTTAAAAAGGGACATGAGATAAAATTATATTTAAACTGTGATAGAGGTAACCATTATAATCATCCACAGTGACTAGCCATCCAGGTACTTTTAAAAATACAATATTAAGGGGCTTCCCTGGTGGAGTGGTTGAGAGCCTGCGCGTCTGGAGCCTGTGCTCCGCAACGGGAGAGGCCGCGATAGTGAGAGGCCCGCGCACCGCGATGAAGAGTGGCCCCCACTTGCCACAACTAGAGAAAGCCCTCGCACAGAAACGAAGACCCAACACAGCACAAATAAATAAATAAAAATAAAATTAAAATTAAAAATACAATATTAAATTAAAAACTACTTCAAGATACACAAAAAGTCCAATTCTATTTGTATGACTGTAACAAACAACTTTTTAAAAGGTTATATAGTCAAAGAATTATTCGACTATATATATTCCCTGCCTTCAATCCTATTCTACAAGAAATGTATGCAGACAAAAGGTAAAAATCCTTTTGTTGCCATCTCAATTTGCTGCACAGGGTTCACTCATCTTGTATTAAGGGAGTTATACAAATTAAGTATAATTTTGGTATGTTAGTCTTATAATTAGTATTTTCTAAATCTATTCACAGGAGCCAACCACCTAGTGTTCTTAGTCACATCTGGTCTACAAAGCAAGAAGTTTGCACGTGGTAAATAGCAGCACTTTCCAAAATCATTAAGGGGGAAAAGGCCTCTTGGCATTTATTGTTCATAGCACAAGAGAAAGGTATTAATATGGCTGTAATTTTCAATTCCAAAAGAATTTCTTTACAGTTTAACATAGATTAATGCCCAAATGCCATTAAGTGTTTCTATACCTTTCTGTTAAAGACGTGAGCTCTTATTATACAACCCAATGAAATTTTTATGCTGAAAAATCAGGACAGGTAACGTTTAGAGGCACAAAGAGGAAATCAATGATTTAAAACTACAGCTTTGTTATGCTACAGAAAAGTAGGAGAATTTCTATGCTGGTGATTAACTGGCTACTAACTGAAAAGTTCACTGACAGGTTGTCTGTAGTACTTCTGTCTCTAGTTACCTAAGAAGAAATGATCATCATGGAGGACCTTAATCTTTGTGATGAGAGAAAAGGCCATTCCAGCAGCCACGACAAGCAATCCTTGTATCACTAGCAGGAATTGAAACAAATGGAAGACTCATCATCAGCCTAGCTGTTATCCATGAATAACACCAAGGGCATCAGGCAATCTGTACTAAAGCAGATAAGGCAATTGTTAGCCCACTGAGTTGTAAAATTAAAGTGGTAAGAGATAGGAGCATTAATACACACTGCAATTGAAAGGAGAAGTAAGCTCTTCTGTAACAATAAGTGATATCTTGAGACAAAAATGAAATTGGATTAATTTTCACTTTCCCAATGTGAAAATTATTTGGGTCATTCTCAATTGTACTATTATCAAGTCAAATCTTTTTTCTTTCCTTTCCTTTCTGCTTATTCTCCTTCACTACCTCCTTCTTTTCTATATCTTTCATTATTCCCAATTCCTTTCCCCACCCAAATCTCTACATTCTTCAGGAAGTAATATCCCAGGGCAGTTTTTAAGATATGCTACACTTTAAATCTGATTTATGGGTAAAATCAAGGACATTTTAATAAATCTTGACCCCAAGTGAACTATTTACATGTTGAGACTAGAATGAACGCAAAGAAAGAAAATAGTAGGACAGATTTCCAAACCACATTACTGTAGACACTAATCAGCCTTAAAAATAACTATGCTTTAAGATCAAGATGTCCTTCTTCTCTAAAAGGTTTATTAAAAACAAAATTCAACTAAGTAAGTTTGAAGACTAATTTGCTTTATTAAAGAAATCATGAATTGAGCAGCATCTCATCTAGCACATAGAAAGGAGTTCAGAGCTACAGAAAAGGGAAAGACTCCTAAAGACAGAGGTGGGGGAGGACTTCCCTGGTGGACCAGTGGTTAGGAATCTGCCTTTCATTGCAGGTGATGTGGGTTCGATCCCTGGTCGGGCAACTAAGCCCATATGCCACAACTACTGAGCCTGTGCACTCTACAGCCCATGCACCACTAGAGAGAAGCCTGCTCACTGCAAAGAAGAGTCCGCGCACCTCAACGAAAGATCCCACATGCGGCAATGAAGATTCCATGTGCCGTAACTAAGAACCCATGCAGCCAAAAAAAAAAAAAAAAAAGCCGGAGAGGGGGACAAGGGAGTCATAAAGTAAAAAAGGATTATTTCAGGCAAAGTCACCTTCCTTTGGTGGTCAAGAGTCTATTAGGTGGATTACCTCACTGGTGCTGACCAGGAAACTTTAGACTGACTGGTTAAGATTACATTCCTGGGGAAGGTTGAAACTGCAATTAGGTTAGGTATTAAGTCTTGATTTGGTGACATGGGCTTAGCACAAATGACTACATTTTGGGCCTGTTGTTTCTTTTTTTAACAGTCTTTTTGTGAAAATGCTTTAAAAGCCAATTTAAATGTAGGAAGTAATATAAATTCATTATGTTGTTATTAATATTATTACTAATATGTCCCCTATTGCGAGCTAGATGTGTGTTTTTCTCCCTTTTAACCATGCTCCATTTACACATTTTTCTACACTATAATTTAAGTCAATTTGTAAATAAGAGCAATGGAAAGTGGTGTCTGTCTTCTTCTCTATTATCTTTGCAACTATTCAAAAACAGAAAGATATAAAAACCAAACTCAGGGAATTCCCTGGTGGCACAGTGGTTAAGAATCCACCTGCCAATGCAGGGGACAAAGCTTCGAGTCCTGGTCCGGGAAGATCCCACATGCCATGGAGCAACTAAGCCTGTGTGCCACAACTACTGAGCCTGTGCTCTAGAGCCCACATGCCACAACTACTGAAGCCCATGCGCTTAGAGCCTATGCTCTGCAACAAGAGAAGCCACCGCAATGAGAAGCCTGCACATGGCAATGAAGAGTAGTCCGCGCTCACCTCAACTAGAGAAAGCCCATGCGCAGCAACAAAGACTCAACACAGCCAAAAATAAATAAATAAATAAATAAAAATTTTAAAAAAGCAAACAGAATAAAATGAGCATTAGAAGGAGCTAATGCTTGGATGCAGAAGTAAAACTATTAATGAGCTTTGTATTTTTAATAAGATGTGTTTGGTCTTTATAATCTTTAAATTTGTAAAATAGGGATAATACCTAATTAAACTGCTATTGTGCAGATTACACAGGATTTTTAAACGTTCCAGACATACAGGAGGTGCTGTACAAATATCAATCAAACAAGAACCAATCAGTAATATTTATATTTTATGAATGCAATACAAACATATAGCTATTCAATACATTTTAGACATTTGCCTAGGAAACGTTTGGTTACACTTCTGGACAAATGACATCCCACAATTTCAAGTGTATTTTCCAAGCACTGAACATACATTTGCTTTCAAAGTGAGTTAGTAAATTTAACTTTTTTCAGTATTGTAAAACACAGACACATATACACATACAATGCAAGTTTTGAAGGAAAGTATTACTTTATACGTATTTAAAAATTATGGAGCTTCCCTGGTGGTGTATTGGTTAAGAATCTGCCTACGAATGCAGGGGACACGGGTTCAAGCCCTAGTTCGGGAAGATCCCACATGCCACGGAGCAACTAAGCCTGTGTGCCACAACTACTGAGCCTGCAGTCTAGAGCCCGTGAGCCACAACTACTGAAGCCTGTGTTCCTAGAGCCCATGCTCTGCAACAAGAGAAGCCACCGCAGTGAGAAGCCTGTGCACCACAACGAAGAGTAGCCCCCGCTCACCACAAGTAGAGAAAGCCTGCGTATAGCAACGAAGACCCAATGCAGCCAAAAATAAATAAATAATATTAAAAAAAATTTTTTTAATTTAGAAAGTATGTAAAAGAGTAAACAAAATGTATAATAAAGGTAACTTCAACTTGTTTAATAAATCTAGGAATGTTTATATCATCTAAAGAAAAGTATATTTGAAATTCTTTTTTATAATATGAATTATCATCTTGTTTACCTGTTGCTTTTTTTAATACTAATACTTTTAATACTACTGCTAACCTGGCACATGCTGATTCTTTTTCTCTAGTGGTAACTGGTTTCACAATAAATAACTAATTTTTAAGAAGAAATACATTTTTTAAATAATATATCCAGATTTTTGGGGGGTTTCTAAAATAAACTCAAGTAGTTTAATGTTTAAGTTGGAGATTGAATGCACATGTTAAACTTTAAAAAATCTATCTTATTGGAACTGAAAAAAAGGAAAGGATAATAAATTACATAAAAATAGTAGAAAAATCAGCATCTGATCTTGAAACTAAGAAAGAATGGCAGTTATATGCTGGATACTGAAAAAATATATAGTACCCATATAGTACAGCTAGCATCAGATTAAAGAAAATTTTAAGCAGAATTTTAACTTACTATGGTGGACAGATGACTATTATTTTGGGAGGAAAGTAAAAAATGTGATAAAAGAAACTCATTATGATTCTTAACTAGGGAAAGGCCAGGGTTTGCATATAGGGAAGACTAGTTTTATCATGTATGTTACCCTACAGCAACTGGGACTATGTCAGGGAATACATGACTCTCCAAGGGATAAGCATGATGCCTAAGCTTGATCCTACCATCATTTTATATTTGGCACAAAGACCTTGAGACCTGTGCTGTCCAATTAAGTAGCTCAAGCCATTTGTGGCTGTTGAGTATATGTAATGTGACTAGTCAAAACAAACATAACACTTAGGACATACTGGATTAGAAAAAATATATATGATTAAAATAATTTCACCTGTTTATTCTTGATTTTTTAAAAGTAACTCTTAGGCGATTCAAAACTACACATGTCACTCTGTCTTGGTGCTCACATTATATTTCTATTGGACAGTGTTTCTCTGGAAAATGAAAAATAACAATAATACCATAATTGTGATTAGGTCTTGACAGGATAGCAATGTCAGGTAGAAAGCATAGAGCAAGGACATTACATTCCAGATAGTGTCAAGCCCTAGTGATACAGAAACAAGCAAGCAGGGGATTCCGGCAAAGTAATACTGATAAATTTGAGCATTTCAAAACTCATATGGGTGTTAAAGATTCAGGACAGTAAGCAACAGAATTTCTGAGAGATTTGATCTCAATGTTTAACATTGTATGAGTGTAGAATTCCCTTTATAAGTATGAGAAAATGGAAAGTAATCATGAGACATATAAAAATATACAGTAATTCAAAAGAAGAGACCATGGGGAAAAACAAAATAATATGTCTTCTTATGAAATAAAATCACAGCATTCACATGCAAGAAGATTCAATAGAACATTGCCTTTATACAACTAGAAAATGCAGAGACAAAGAGAAAAAAATAGACCAGGACAGATTGTGACAAGACAAAAATATTAAAAACTAGTATTCCAAGTTTAATGGAGGCAGGGATGATTTTACCAAGGAGCTAAGACAGCTTAAGATTCAGGGCTCCTCCTTTGCAAAGGTCTTTTCTAAGCCCTAAGTGATGCCTTTTAATTTTGTATTTGTATATCTATAGTCGTTTATAAATTTATTCTTTTTCTTCAGGAGGATTCCCAGCAGTATAAGCTTTAGGATCCACAAAGCCTGTACCGGCCCGTGGTACACCAGGGAGCTGATTGTGTACTGCAATCACGCATCCACATTTATGCACTGACAAATATTCACAGAACACCTGATTTGTGCCTGGCATTCTTGGGAAAATATGGTGACCTCATATATTGCTGACTTTACCCTAATGGAGCATGGTCATTAGCCAGAGAAAACAGATGATAAACATGTTAGGATTGACTATTATAAACCACAAATAGTGAAAAAAAAGTATTATAAAGAATGTTCCACCCAATAGATAGGCTTACTTTTTTTTCCTAATTGCCTGATGCTTAGTATATTCAATTTGGCTGCCAAGATACAGCACACAAATAAGATAGTCATTCAATTTCTCAGAGTAGACCAGATGCTATTCTGAAAAATAAATACCCTGAATGATTTCCATAGTGTATATGTAAATCTGAATACACATGTGTATGCACACATACATATACAGTATGAATTTTATTATGGGGTTATGGATATTTTTTGTTTTCTACTTTGTGCTTTACTATGTTTTCAATTTCTGGAATAAATAGGTATTACACTTTAATCAAATAAATACTATTAAAACCCTAAGTTTTCCTTATACAGCAAAAAGTGTTTCTTAATATCTACCACAAGAGTGTCATGAATTTGTGAATATTGCTTGCATTTGCATTGGTACCCAGGCAGAATTTCATAGACTGTTTCACAGTTAAAAATTTGCCAGGATTCAACAGTGAGCTTCACATGCAGTAACAATTTGCCTGGCCACCTGGGAACAATAGATGCAGAGGAAACAGGAGAGTGTTGCTTCTCATTTTTTGGTTTCTCTAAGTGACTGTGAAAATGGCTTCCTGCTGTCGATCAAAGTTTCTCTGCATAATGTTATTTACTTTAAGAAGGGAACTTTTATAGAAAACAAGAGAGAAAAACCATCATTGCAAAAGTAGATGAGGTCATTCAAAAAGGTAGATGAGTGAGTAGATAACATTCTTAGAATATTTTCATTTTGTTTACTAAGTAGAATGAAAGGGAGAAAGAGGTAGACTACTGACAGACTGAAGAAGAATTGAACACAGGTACCACAAAGTAAAGGATATGAACAAACATTATTAGTGATGATAATAAAAGCAAACAACACTTTGGGAATCATTTATATTCATTCTTTAGAATCAATGAAGGAAACAAATACAAAAGTAATGGTCAGTTGAAATTGTTTCCTTGTTTGATTAAAATGATTTTGGGGTGCTCCACCATTTACTCTACACTTTCAGGTATTTGTCTGATTTATTATTACAAATAAAATACAGTTTTATTGGAACACAGCCATGTTCATCCATTATGTATTACCTTTGGCTGCTTTGGGGCTACAAGTTGAGTAGTTGTGTCTGACAGAGACTACAGCTTGAGTAGCCTAGAACATTTACTATATCTTCCTTTACAGAAAAAGTTTATTACCCTGCCTTTCTCAGTCTCCAGGTGTGGGTTACCCTTGGGGAGTGAGCTCTCTGCTGCTGAGGCAAACCTTTAGCTGACAGCCAAAAACTGTCTTCTGACCTCACTCAACAGCTGGAAAGCAAATCCTCTGTTAAAAGCTTATGGTGGCACATCCCTGTATCTACCACAATGCTAAATTCAACCAATCACATATTAAATGAAAGCTATTCAAATTAGAAATCATAAAATTTAAAATAATATCCTTTCTGCAGTTGTTTCAATATATTATATGAGCAGAGATGTTAGGATACTAGGAAAAATATACATTTCATCTAAGTATCTTCTATCAAAAAATTTGGACCTCCCTGGCTATGGTTAACATTTCAAAGACTTAAAAAATCTATTTTACAATTCTACTGCTCCTAGAGAGCTTTAATGAATGATTGTAAAAAAGTTATAATAAAAACAAATTACACTTTTCACTATTGCTGGGGTTTCAGCAAATGTATATAGGCTTCTCATCAATTGTTTAATTATTACACATGATTATGTTGAAGAGAACAAGAGTGTTATAGGATTTTTCAAATATCAAGTAGCATACTGTCTTTATATAAGAATTGGCCTCATAAATTATTTCTGAACCCCAAGAAATCTCCAATTGTTTCAACTTTTTCTCCCTGATTATTGTTCCCTCTTGTTCTCTCAGGTACTTTGATGGATTTTACTCTAAAGCTTTTCCCGATAATAGACTTTGCTTTTGTCAATATTTTCTCTGAGAAATCAGATTCAGTTTCCCCTTCTTCCCCTTAATTGGCATTTTTGGGTCTAATTGCAGTACTTTTCATTAGTTCTCACAAAACACATGAGCATGAAAAGAGGGTTTTCACTGTTGCTTTAATGGAGAGTAATATGCAGATATCGAACAAGCACTGTCCATTTTGAGAATATGTTTGTTAAAGTCCCCATTAGTCCATTTGAAAACTGGCCAAAAAGACCACATCAAATTCAAAGGAACAGTTTGGATTTTAGGTCCCAAGATCTAAAGAAATTAATTATACTATAAAACTCATTCATAGACCTTATAATTTTAGGTATACTTATATTTGTATAATTTATTGATTTAATGTTTCTACTACTAGAGTATAAAGGCAGTAGTCATACTGTCTTGCTTACCACTGTATACCTGAAAAATAGCAGATACTGAATAAACATATGTTGAGTTAAAAAAAAAAGCTAGAGACAAAGTTTGCTGTCAATTTGTTAACTGATAATATTTGAAGCCTTGAAGTATATGAAATGACTTAAGGAGGATGCTAACAATATAAGCTTGGATAAAAGAATGTAAGATAACAATAACAAGAAAAAAAAGATACAGGAGGCTCTGACAGAGCAGAAGGGAAATAAGAAGAGTCTATATCGAAGAAAGAAAAGGAGCTTTTTAGGAAGTAAATATTTGTGCTGAATGCTACGGAGACTTAAAGTCATGTGGAAGTTGATATGCTCCTAAGTAATGTAATGATGTGAAAGTCATTGGTATTTTTAAGTGAGACCTGATTTAGGAAAGTGGTGGAGACAGAAGACCAATGGAGTGGATTCAGGTTTGAGTGCAAGGTGAAGAACTTGTTGCAGAATTGATTCTATTTCCAAGGTGTGTGGTTATGAAGGAGAGATGTTAGGTAAAATAGCCACTGGAAGGGAATGACTGGCTAAGAGCCACTTCTACTGCAGTTTGCATTTACCCATCACTTAATTTTTACCTATTAAGAAAATTTATTCCACACTATTAAGGTAGCACATTTGAACAAGTTTCAGCATTTGATTTCAAGTGAACAGAACATTCATATGACTCACAGGGCCACATATCAATACTTAAGAAACTTAATGGATATTTAGAATGGAATTTCCCTTAAAATATGTTATTTTCCAACATTCCCTAGAAAGCACAAATAATTTCATTAATGAAAACATTTCACTTCATTACTAGTTAGGCATGAATTTACACTTGTCCTGAGAAAGTTCATTCCGTAAAGCTAGTATCCATAGGGTATTTTAGAGCAGTACAATATTCCCTTGGTATCTTTGAAGAATTGGTTCCATTGGTTCCCTCCGATACCAAAATCCTTGGATGCTCAAGTCCCTTGCATAAAATGGCAGTAGTATTTGCATATAACTCACACACATATCCTCCTGTATATTTTAAATCATCTCTAGATTACTCATAATACTTAATACAATGTAAATGCTATGGAAATAGTTGTAAATATAATGTAAATATTATGTAAATAGTGGCCAGCCTGCAGCAAATTCAAGTTTTGCTTTTTGGAAATTTCTGAATATTTGATCCCAGTTGGTTGACTCTCTACCTGAAGTCTTAAAATATTTTCTAATTGCAATATGTAATGATCCTTTCTTATGTTCCACTGAATGTTAGTTTTCATAGACTGACTACATAAATTATTATCTAAATGAGGCATATTGACAACAAAAAGTAATAATATTAACTATCATGGCAGGAAAGCAGGGTGAAATAAGATTTTTCCAGACAATCACCATAAGCATGGTCACACAAATTATTCATGTACCCATATTATCTATTCTTGTACATGAACTATGGAAAGTTAATTTAATCTCTCTAAGCCTTGGTGTTATAGTTTATAAAACGTAACATACTCTTAGAGTGGTGTTGATGATTAAATATGATAATTCATGTAAATAAGTTAAAGCATAGTAAAATTATCTATATTTGTATTTATATTTGTATATATATATTTGTATCTAAACTATATTATTTGCTATTATTATTTAAGTTGTACATACTAAGCAAATAGTATTTTATCTTAGCCCTGATACTCTGTAATAACATTTCTAGATTACTGGCAATTTTCTATCACTTTTCTTCTAAATTTTTCAAGATGATTAGGTGTAACTCTACCTATGAAATAAAAACTATTGATTTTTTACGATGTGCATTCTCTGAAAATTGGTAGCCATTTAAAAAAAAAGACACAGAAATAGCAATAGCAGGAAGAAAGAAGAAGGGACATGGGAAAACAAAAACAACAGAAAACATCTTGAGAGAATGCCTGTCTCTTACCCCTTGCACAAATTACTAATTTTAGATGAGATATTTGAGAAGCATGGGCATTCATCTGTATGTATTCACGCCACAAATGTGATAGCTGCTTGCTGTGGTCTGAATGTTCCTGTTCCCCCCAAATTCCTGTATTGAAAACTTAATGCTCAAGGTAATGGCAACACAAGGTGGGACCTTGGGGAGGTAATTAGGCCATGAGGTCAGAGCCTGCATGAATAGAATAGTGCCCTTATAAAAGAAGCTCCAGAGAGCTAGCTTGCCCCTTCTTCCATGTGAGATTACACTGAGAATTTCTGTCTGCAACCTGGGAGAGGGCCCTCATCAGATCATGCTGGTACCCTGATTTCCCACTTCCAGCCTCCAGAACTGTGAGAAATAAGTTTCTATTGTTTATAAAGCACTCAGTCTATGATATTTTTCTCATAGTAGCCCAAATGGACTAAGGCAATGTTATAAATGCAAAGATAAAGAAGACACAATCTGGGTTCCAAAGAGTTATCCAGGGCAAAATTTTCTCACAAGTTTCTTGGAGAGAGCAATATGTTACATGACAAAAAGGGGTTTTATTGTCAAGTAAATTTGGAAAACCTTAGTTAAACAAATGTAAAGAGACTAAAATTGATTTATTGTTGATTGTTTTCTCCCATATGATTTCTCAGAAACTTTAATGTTTAATATATATTTCCAGAGAGAGATGGAGCATGGAGATTTTTGCAAGCTTGGCTGACTGATTATAGAACACATTTTGAAAAATCTTTGTCTAATGATTTTCTGTATCTTAAGGACACAGGTGAGTCATTTATCCAGATTCTGAAATTCCAACTGAGCTCAGAAAATCTGGTCACTCAGATCCTGTTCTCCTCCTGACTTTTGTAGATATGGAAAGCCTAATTCCTTCAATTTCCTATTCTAAAATTTATTAAAATATTCAGTTTTATCCTTTTTACTCTTTGTTATATTGAGGTATAATTGACATGTAACATTAATTTCATGTGTATAACATAATGATTTGATACGTGTATATATTGCAAAATGGTCTAGTTACCACAAGTCTACTTAAAATGCATCACCACACATTTTTACTTTTAAATTGTGAGTGAAGACATCTGATCACAATTGATATTTTTCTTCAGTGATAATCTACATATTAGAAATAACACAACATATTGCCCAAATTGTGTCAGCTTCTACATAAGGCAGGGACGTATGGTATTTTGTTTTGCAGAGCTTGCAATCATCATCTGTCTAACACTCAGCACATGAAATACCCAAATAAAAATGCTTTTCAGAGGTACTATTTGTTTATTTCTTAAATTTGTATTGCTTGTCATTTTTCCATTCTCCTATGCTGTCTCTCATCCTGGAAGAAAACAGGTATGACTG
>NW_006796998.1:200000-207248 GCF_000442215.2 Lipotes vexillifer | reverse complement strand
TCTCCATTCCTGCTTTGCAGATTTTCCTTAGTATTGAAAGAGGAGAAAACTGGTCTTCACTGGTAATTACTAAATAAACAAAGACTACCTTCCCTGTTATAGACTCTATTCATACTGCTAAAATTGCTCTATTTGGGCAATGAATCAGAATCTATAGAGTTACTAAAGCATTAATATTAATTTCTGCCTATTCCAAGGTTATTTCCATTATAAAGGAGTCTAGCATTTCACAAAGAGTACTACTTCCTGGGCTATAAGCTGTCCAACATGCCTCAAATTCTCAGCAGCACGGGCTGCAAGAACAGATCAAGTTCTACCTAAGTAAGTTGTCTTTGAGCATGGCTTTACAAAGACAATTTCAATAGTCAGTTATTCTGCAGAAATGTTTAAATCTCCCCTGCTGCCCCCCTGCATTGTTTCAGGGCCTCACACCTAAAACTTGGTATAACTGGTCTTCCTGCCTCTTAACTTCCTCCCCTCAGAGTCAATCTGTACACTGTGGTAAAGCTATAAGCAAAGACCTGATCATGGAATTGTCCCACTTAAAAAAAGTGGCTACCTGTTATCTACAGAGCAGCTTTTTATCAAAGGTCTGCTTATCTCCCCAACTTCACCCAGACTTTTATTTCTTTGCTGTTAGAAAACTCTTCCTCCAAACAAGGCTCAGAAATCTTTGTGTTCTTTTATTCATTATTCATTCAGCCAAAATTTTTGAGTTCCTATTATTCACATTCACACATTTATTCATTCAGTGAATGTTCACTGAGTGTCTCTTTTAGCTGATCCACATAGTTGTACAGCAGAAACTAACACAACATTGTAAAGCAATTATACTCCAATTAAAAAGAAAAAACATTAGGGATATAACAGGGAACAAAGCAGACAAAATCCTCTGGCTTCACAAATTTTAGATTCTACTGGGGATAGTAAGACAATAAGTGAAATATATGTAAATTACATGATATATTAGAAGGTAATAAATAATGTAGATAAAAGACAAAGAAAAGGGTTAGAGAGTACCAGAAAATGTATAAGGGTTGGTTTAATTGTAAATAACATAGTTAGGATTGGCCACTCAAGAAGCTAATATTTCAGCAAATGCTTGCAGGGGGCGGGCCTGGGAAGGTGAAACTAAATGTGGGTCTTTAGGTGAAAGGCTTCCAGGGCAGAGGGAAGAGCCAGTGCAAAGATCTCTGGGTGGGAGAAGGCCTGATATGTTTGAAGAACAATAAGAAGATGAGTAAGATCAGTGTTGCTTGATCAGAATGAATAAGGAAACTTACGGTAAAGAAGATCCAAGAGGGTCCAGATGATATAGCACCTGTAGGCTATTAAAAGATTTGGCTTTTACTCTGAAGGAGATGGTGAGGAACATTCAAACAGATGATACAAACTCAGGTATTAGAGCAGCAGTGAGAAGCTTTTTCCCGATGTATTTTCATTTGATACCCTTAGTACTCTGGGTAGGCATTAGCTGAAATTTCCTGTTTCTTTAGATTGGGTTTCTTGAAAAAGAGATTTTATGCTTGATACATAGTAGGGACTGTGCAGGGAATTTACTGAATAACTCTATCAGTCAACAAATTTCTTTTAATGGCCATTTAATTTAAGAATTAATTACTAATATATGCCAAATAAAACTCTAATTAGATACCTGTAAATCAATTGGATGATGACAGATTGTTTGAAGCATTCTAGTTAGTTCATTTTGTCTGCAGTATTTCCCCCTGATAGCCTACTCTGCTAGGATTAATCATACAATTCCAAAGCAGTTTTCACTGAATTAAGTTCCACCAAAATGTTTTGTTATGAAATGTAAGTGATATTTTTGGTTCTAAATTATTCTACACTCACAAACATGACCAATACACATTATCTAATATTTTGACCTGTAAACATAAAATTACCATTTTAGAAACACTTGGGGGAATATTCACAAGTAAGCTAATTTAGTTTTCACATGTTCTATTATAACTAACAGCATATGAGTCTGTTGCTTGACAGCAAAAAAGAAGTCTATTTGTAAGTTTGAACATTTTTCATTTTTATGTTTTAATTGAAAAATAAAAAGAAAAGAAATAAGAAACATTCCTCCCTAAGGATTGAGAATAATGAAGCACTTAAAATAACACTTAGTAATTAGCTTTGGGTTGACCATTTCTGAAGACATGTTCTAATCATTTTTCATTCACGGACACAGATGTCTGTGGTACCTAACATTTGCAATGGAGTTTCTTCTTTGATTAAATCATATATTTAGCCATGGTGTTCTTAGCAAGAGAATACATGCTATGTTCTCATTGATCCTATCAAATTCACGGTCAATACATGAGAATGACAGGAGTTAATGGCACTCAAAGTACAGCAGTAAACCAAACAGACCAAATTTTCTTGCTTCATAGAATTTATCTTCTAATGGAGGGACAAAGACTGAAATAAATAAAAAGTATAAGTTAATTATACAGTATGCTACTTTGTTAGTACGTTATCAATTATGAATTTTTATTTTATTTTATTTTTTTTTTATGGTACGCGGGCCTCTCGCTGTTGTTGCCTCTCCCATTGCGGAGCACAGGCTCTGGATGCGCAGGCTCAGCGGCCATGGCTTACGGGCCTAGCCGCTCCGTGGTATGTGGAGTCTTCCCGGACTGGGGCACGAACCCGTATCCCCTGCATTGGCAGGAGGACTCTCAACCACTGCACCACCAGGGAAGCCCCAGTTATGAAATTTTTGTGAAGGTTGTTCCAGAAATTGTTTGCTCTCACAGGGGTTGCTAAAGAGCTACAGCTTGGACTTTTAAACTGGCTCAGAATCTTTCCTTAGTCTGGGTTCCCCTAAAAATAGAGTCTGAAGCAAAGTCTTATATGCATTAATCTATTAGAGGATGTAATCCTTGGGAGAAGGAGTGAGAAAGAGTGAGGTAGAGAAGGAGAGAGAGAACAAATATGAGGGTAGATTGACTAACTGGCTACTTTGTGACATGAAGAGCAGTTGATTTCTCCCTTTCATGAAGTTATCTTCTAAGAAGCTATTTAAATGACTGCTCTGTGGACAGTCTCTCCCTGAGAAAGAAGGGGGAAGAATGGATCCAGAGGCTTCCATATTCAACTGCCCAAAGTTTTGCCCCAAGTTTGTTCATGAGTTGATGTTAACAAGGAAGCTGCAGATATGGAGACAAGAGGCTCACAGAATGAGTGTGGACAAGGCTTTGTCATGTGCGTCTGCATGAGGATAGTTGGAACTATGCAAAACTAATCACCAGGATAACTGAAGTAAGAGACTGGTGAGTCCATAATGGTCTGAATGGTGCTTAGGAGGTGTTTGAGATAGTAAATGAATGTCAGTGAATGTCAGTATTGAGTTCTCCTGAGGAGTATATAGCTTGGTGTTTACTGACAAAGTATCCTTCATAACCTATCCTATCAATATTACCTGAATAGGTTCTGTGTCTTCTATAAGATACACAGATCATATGCAAAAAAAGAATATTCACACATAATTGATGCCTCAAAGATATATGAAATCTAATATGTTTTGATTCATATAATTCATATAGTCACTAGGCAAATAGGCATACTAATGTTGGTTGTAATTAAATCTTTCAGATTGAAAGATTTTATGAATTACATAGGAAGACCAATATTCATTGTTTTCACTAAAATGAAGTATTTTCTTCTATCTCCAACTAGACAGGAGCTCTCTTCATTACATTTTGTTCACATGCCTATTTTGGCCTTTATTTACTGAAAATAGCAATTTTTAAGGTGTTTTATCCTTTCTATCAATTTGTGAACACTTGTGTGCTGTGGAAAAAAAGGACTGGTTGTGGCAATATATGATACAAAAATAAGTCTCTACACATCTATTCATGCTACCTACTTGAGTAGATTAAGCCACAGTTTCTCTAGAGCTTATTCTCTTTATATGTAAACATTTTACTATCTATAGTATCTTCAACAGAGTTCTTATGCAGATCCTATTAATGAAAATATGGAAAGTATTTGTAATGTGTGATTTAAATATTGTTTTAATGATTACTTAGCCTGAAAAATATTCAATATAATGAATGATTTTGTTGCTGTTGTTACATTGAGGCAAACTATTTAAACAAAATTTAGTGAGATTAGACATTGCGTACTGGACCTGTTGTTGACTGAAATTTTATTTGGCCAAAATGGAATAAAGTCTAAATTTAAAATTTCAGAAATATCTGCAAATATCCTCTATGGTCCTGACTTTAAAGCCTCAATTATAATTTAGTTATACAGTTTTATGTTTTGATAAACTTTCCCAAATGTTTAGCAGAATTAAATATTTTTTAAGTTAACATGAAATGTTCTGTGTATAACTTTGAAAACTCAATACAACAATTTGAGATAAATGTTAAAATTATGGTATGTTTTAAGATTAAACTAAATCTTGAATCATTTTGACATTCAAGACATTTCTAGTGGATTTTGCAAGCAATCTACATACTGTTTAAAAAAATAATGATAACATATCTATTCATAAAGTATCTGTAAATTGTTCCATATGAAAATAAACATTATATTAAAAATCTTTTTCTTTTCTTTTTGGCCATGCAGCACGGCTTGTGGGATCTTCATTTCCACACCAGGGATTGAACCTGGGCCCTCAGCAGTGAAAGCACAGAGTCTTAACCACTGGACCACCAGAGAATTCCCTATTTTAACAATCTTAAAATAGATCACTTTTGCCAAATAAATTGTACTCCAGATCTGGTTCTTATGCAAAATAATGTTTTTGCATATATTTACTTCTTCATTACCCAATTTGGTGCCCGAATAATTTTTGGTCATATACAATACACACAGGTCATCGTCTCTGAAAACAGCTGGAGAGAACTAATATAAACTTGAATATTAATATGTAAGTAGAGGCTAGATGATACAAAGAGATGACCAAAATATTTTTGATATTAAAACAAAAATTCTCATACAAAAATTTTTGCAAGCCATTAATGTCCTAAAAGAAACCATGAAACTGAAGGATGGAAGACTTTGTGCATCACAGAGCCATAATTTAATAGTTGTTTGTCCTTGCATGACATTGCTTAGGTTACTTAATCTCTGAGCCACAGTTTTCTCATTTGTGAGATTAAATGAATCAGTAAATGTGAATAAGCTTCAAGAGTTGGAGCATACTATGCAAATCATGGAATTAAATTCAATAAAATTCATACTGCTGGAATACGAGGGAACATATATGTTATGATCAAAAGGAGCAATAAGTTCCAAAAACAAAACTCTGAAACACAATGTACATATAGAAAAGCAATAAAGTTATCAAAAGGAGAAAAAAAACTATTAAATGAGTATAATCTTAAAGCATTTGTTGTATATGGCACTGGATTTTCTTGATAGTGTTTCAAGTGTATATTTTGATATAATAAGTGAATGTCTCTTTGCTAATAGTTAATCTGTACTTAAAAGCAAATAAAACGTCAATTAGATTATACTTTCTCCCTCTGCCTTTCTATAAGTTTCTGTTATTAGCAGACAACAGATTTTTAGTTGTCACCTGTCAATGAACTAGAGATAAGAGAATAAAATGATGGCCTTAAATCTGAACTCTTGACAAATGTACTAGACACCAAAACTTTCATATCTGGTTGGTAGGACAATGTATAAAGAACTGCTAAGCTAATAAGTGTCCCAGAAATGGTATTTTGACAATTTGGAAAAAACCTAATATATCTTTGAAGTATTGTCATTCATTTAACTACACATTATTAATTAAGCATTTATTGAACATCTACTACCTGAAAAATATTAGATATTAGAAGTAAAGGTAAATATGATCAAAACTCATGCCTAATGAAATTTCTAGTCTAGTATCAAGGACCGAAAAATAGACCCATGACTGCGATATTAAGTGGTAAGTGCCATAATAGACATATCACATGAGTTGATTTACCAAAAAAAAAGTCATAGAAGAAGATACCTATAAGTAAGTCATAAATGTGTATTCACTATGTTTAAACTTTTCAGAATGGCCTTAAGTATATATATGTAAATATTTCCCATAAGAGTATTTAATGCCAAAATTAGCTATTGATGACCCAGCTGCTTAGATACCTGAGAATTTTAATAATTAATTATATGGATCAATATAATAATGTTAAGAATTTGGGGGAAGAGGGATGTGCGTTCAAGGAGAATAAACTAACGAGGCATAAAGATTAATTACTCTCATTTCAGTTCCTATCCCACCCCATAACTAAGATGCATGTATGTGTGTGTGCGTGTGTGTGTGTGTGTGTGTGTGTGCATGCTTACTACACAGTATGTGAGTAAGGACTATTTTCCCACCTCTAAATCCATACATCTATCTCATCCCACTCTTTTTGCTTCTTTTTATTTTGCGTGATAAATGGTCCTGCCTAGTTTTATCACTCCAGATGTGGTTTGAAGCTCCCATTCTCATTTTCTCATGGAATTTGTTCTTTTGATTATCTCCTATCTCTTAAATGAAGTGTCAGCAACCTTTCTGTAAAGGGCCAGGTGGTGCATGTTTTAGGCTTCATGGCACATAGGACCTCTGTTGAAGCTATTCAATTCTGCCAAGGTGGCATGAAAGCAGCCATGGGCTATTTGTAAATTAATTAGTTTGGCTGAGTTACAATAAAACTTCATTTGCAAAAATGGGTGGTGATGTGGATTTGGCCCACTGATAGTAGTTTGACCCCTTACCTTAAATGATAAGTCTCTCTTTCTACTGGGTTATTTTTAACTGCACCCAAATATATTCTGATATCACCAATCATAAAGGGCAATTTTACAAAAGATACCTATGGAGTGTTTGTCTAATATTTATAAGTTGCAAATTAAGATAAAAAAAGACAAATTGGTTAAAAAACTTCCCTCCAATCTTGAAAAATATAGTTTTATAAACACCCTGAAGGCCAAATTTGAGTTTTAAATTGTTGGCCTTCTTGAAGTTCCACATCAGAAATGATGGTAGAGAGAGAAATGCTTTTTCATCCTTTCATTTCTCAATCCCTCCTTTTCTCCCTGAAGGACATAGTTCTCCATTCCTCATGCCTAGCAGGGTTTAGTTTGCTCTCAGGAGGCTCAATCCTGGAAAGAAGTCTCCTGCAAGTTCTGGAACAGGTCTGGGGCCATATGACTAGAGAAATCCAGACTCCCAGTTACCCAGAGTGTGATGAGAAAGGATAGTGTGATGCTGGACTGGACATATCTATCCTCTTGGCTCTATGGTCTCCT
>NW_006796998.1:183047-199990 GCF_000442215.2 Lipotes vexillifer | reverse complement strand
TAGGGAAAGGTAAGGCCAAAGAAGGGCCAGAGTTGGGGCTGATAAAGCACAGGGTCCAGGACAGAGTTAATTATATAGTCATTTCAGAGTTGACAGCCCTATGGGAAACAAATAAAAGTAGAGTAGGATATAGAATATAGGTAGTGTTCAGGTAACAATCTGAAGTGAGGTGGTCAGCAGAGCAGTCTTCTTAAGGAACTGACATCTGAACAAAGATCTGAAGGAGGTGACTTAGTCATCAATTTTTAAAATTTTTTTTTGTGTGGTACGCGGGCCTCTCACTGTTGTGGCCTCTCCCGTTGCGGAGCGCAGGCTCTGGACGCGCAGGCTCAGCGGCCATGGCTCACGGGTCCAGCCGCTCCGCGGCATGTGGGATCTTCCCGGACCGGGGCACGAACCCATGTCCCCTGCATCAGCAGGCAGACTCTCAACAACTGCGCCACTAGGGAAGCCCGAGTCATCAATTTTTTTTTGAGGGAAACAGATTCCAGAAATACAGGACACCAAAGTCAAAACCCTAAGGTGGGTATATGAAGGCATATTGACAAAACAGCAAGGAAACCAGTGTGGTCGAGAGGAATGAATGAGTAGGAGCATACTAAGAGGTGTGTTCAAAGAGGTAATAGGATTGTTGGAGAGAAGGCTGATTATTTTTTTAAAAAATTAGTTCGAACGTATTTGTGTTGGAGAAAGCTTAACAGTAACTTAATGGAACTTTTTTACTCTTTAAAGAAAATTGAGGCCAGAGATGTCAAGATGCTCAAAATCACATGGATAATCTAACTCACCACTGGAACCTGTCTGAGTGAACCATGCACTCTATGCTATACTAGTGAGCATGGTGCCTCAAGAGCAGTGGTTCCCAAGTGCAGTGTGCATCGGAATCATGCATAAGGCTTGCTAAAACACAGAATGTTCAGCTCTACCCCCATTATTTCTGATTCATTAAGTTTTGATTTGGGTCCTGAGTATTTACATTTCTAACAAGTTTCCAGGTGATGCTGATACTGATGATCTGGAGACTATGTGGTGAGAACCACTGTATACATACTACATCAGCAGTACAACGAAAATTATGTATTTTGATTTCTTACCAAATTTCATTCAGTCATTTAGATCAATCATAATTTCATGGAAATGCTAAGAACTTCCTGCATGTTCTAGGTCATTATGATGTACCTTCCTTTTAGGATTGTTTTTCTAGAATTTAGTAGCATTTGTTCCTATTTTTCCATCTCTCTGGCTTCTTCATTATCTTTCCACTTTCCCAACTACCTGTCTCCAGTTCCCTTTTAGAAAAATTTTTTGGATCCAAGAGTTAGAGATAGATGGAAAGTAATATATGATTTGTGAGATATACGGTGTTAGGCCACAGAGGGGTATATGTCCTCCAAAGCCAGTCAATATTTTTTTTTCTATGTTACGATTTTAAATTCTTTTGAAAATACACCAGGATGGAAATGCCCAACTATTTTTTTTCTACAATAGAGTACATAACACACCTTCCCCTCAAGATTGGATAGTATTCAACTCTGTATGGATTTTTATATCACTATGTAAAGCCACAGGAGCTTTACATAATGATATAAATTTCCTATCAATAGACAAGATAGGAAAAAAAAACAAAAACATAGAAACAGTCCTGAGAATTATAGCAGTGTCAAGAGAGAAAACAATTACAAGCCAATCTGGCAAAATTGTTTCCCAGGCTCTCAGGCAGTTTCCAATTTTCTTGGTTAGACACTTTGGAGGACTTTTTTGACTTTCTTGCACATTAAAATCTAGAAAGCCAGAGGTAAAAATTAACCTGAGTAAATTAAATTTAGAAACTATTTGTCTAAAAGATAGCCAATATATTATTAAGTCCTGTTATTTATACTTCCAAATCATATTTAGAATCTGTATTTCTGTCTTCCTACACACGCTTGCTGCCTTTATTATCTTTTTCTTAGATATTTGCCATGTCTCCCCTATGGTTTCACTAAGTACTTCTTCCAGAAGTCCAACATGCATACTGCTCCCAGTTTGTTTTTCAAAACTGAATATGCTTTCAGTCTAGTTGTTTAATTGAAGTCCTTCAGCATCATCCTAAAATATATGAGATAAAACCTAAAGTCAGCAGGCTTTGTACCTGATGTGTCTGAAATCTACCTCTTCAGTTTCAGTCTTGCCTCTACCTCCTTCAAATGAAAATTATTCAGTCAACCTGAACTAGTTCTGTATTCCTGAATATACCACACACTGTTAAATACTACAGGCCCTTTGTGCAGCTGTTTACTCTCCCTGGAGCACCCTCCCTTTTCTCGTCTTCATGGTAAACCCTTATAAATATAAACTTCAGGTATATTTATATTTCACATCTTGAAAAGCCACTTGTGCCACATTCTGTAGATCAAAACTAGTCACAAAGTCAACTAAGAGCCTAGGGAGCTAGAGAAATAAATCTCAAAACTCTGCATGTAAAGAATGTTGTGATTATGAAGAAGAAACTGATTCTGTATTTTTAATAGAATATGTTTTAATATTCTAAGTGGTCATTAACTTTAATACAGTTTTTTAACACAAATACATGAAAAATGTGGGTCAGGTTGGCAGAGAAAGCACTGATGTTCCAAAGGTCATTTCAAGAGAAATGATACATATCTTCTTCCAGATTCAATCCATTTTTATAACAAGTAAAATTCTGGTTATAAATTATCTCCTTTTAAACTATTCTATTTGCGGAATGCTCAACAACTATTTTGATGCCAAAAAAGAAAAGAGCAAATGAGCATCCTTTGTATAAAACCTGTTTTTACTTTAGCTTCTCAAGAATATTTATTGTGATTTTATAGGTAGAATTATTCCTGATGAACTGCATTATGGATACTAAACCCTGAGTGTAAAAAAATACTTTAGCTTCTTAGGCAATATTCATTTGATAGAATGAAGTACTATAATTTAAATTGATTCTTAACATTCTCTTTCTAACATTTAAAAGGGACAATGCCACACTTACTCCCCATTTTTGAGGTCTTGGCTGAAACTTCCTATTTTGGTTGCAGTAGTTGAAATTAGCTCTCTCAACTTTTCAATTCTGTGTGTGAAGTATTCATCTTCCAAAATGAACATACCTTCTTTTCTTTAGATATTCATATCAATAGTACAAGAGCTTCCCATGGGAATATGTTTTTATCCAAGCTAAATCAAGTAAACTAAATGCCAGACTGTTTCTGTGTGCTCTATACCCAATTTGTTTAGATAGATTTTGATTCTACTTCAAAACTCAAAGTCATAAATAACTCCTAATGGAAAAATTCAGGTGATTAAGCCTTGTCAAATATTTAGCCAATATGATGTTGATGAACTGCATGCTTTATGGGAGTTGTTCTCCAACCAAAGATTAAAATTTGATTTTGCTGTGATAAGTAGAAATTCTACAGAATTCAATATTGAGACTACATCATCAATTTGAGCAATATTTAGTAGAAGTGATTTTTCATACCATTTTGAAAATAGATTAGAGCAGAAATATGCAGTCTGTCTTTGCATTTACTGCTATTCATCATTTCCTGAACACCCACATGGGCTAAGAAATGTATCAAAAGGTATAATAAAATGAGCATCTACAGTTTTAGCTACATACAAATGTAGAATTCAGTGAGCTATGTGGAGTTTAAAGAAATATTCTTTACATTAGTTTTTAAATATAATAGCATTGCATTTTCTCTACTGATAATTTTTTTTTGTATTTTGTACCCTCTATTAAACTCTTTATTATATGGGTCTAGAACTTAGGAAAAGGTAATATGTGGAACTAAAGATGAGAATAAGGATAAAAAATATATATTTAGGCATAGGCCAAGAGATAGAATTAAGAATAGATATAAATATAGATTTTTGATGCATCAGTTATTAATAATAGTTAAAATCACTGGGGTAAATGTGATTAACATGAAACAGTAAGTACTGTAAGAGAAGAAAGCCAAAAAATTGTCTGGTGAAGACCAACACATAAGAGACTGTGAGAGAAATAGGACCACACAAAGGAAACTAAGATGAACAACCACAGAAGGACAGAAATCAAAGAGACATAATGTCAATGAAGAAAGGGCATCGAGGTGGATGAGACTCAACAGCAGATGTAATAGTCAAGTTAAATAGAAAGTATTCACTTTAACAGTAGAGAGTTGGTTGATAAATTGATATGGCTTCAGTGGAATCTTTGCCTATAGCGTACTATTAACAAGAGGTGTGGGAGAGTGAATAACATTATGAGAGAATATTATAACTGAGAAAGTAGACTTCATCCAAGAATTGTGAGATAAGATAGTAGCTAAAATCCAGTGTGAAATAAAGGGAAGTTTTAGTTGATGGGAAAAACTAAGCATATTTAAAATCGAGGGAAAGATTCAATAGTGACAGATTCCTGAAAAGAGTGTATAACTGAAAAATCAGACACCTTGAAGTGTGAGAAGTGGAGAAATTGATGGAGAAGCAAGAGGAATGATGCAAGAAAAGGCAAGGATAAAGGAAATTCTGGCATAAGTATAAATAGTACTGTTTGGATGCCTGATAATTTTATACATAATGTTGAGAGCAAGAGGAGAGTTGGAGGGATAGCAGCTATTGTCAAGAATGAAACACAGCTGAAGGGGAGAAAGTATTTGATAATGATAAAGGCTAAGCTAAGAATGGAGACCATGAAATTCTACTGGTGAGAATTTACATCGCTATGTAATTGTTTTTGCCGGCTGATATCATGACAATCATTCCATTAAATTTTACCAATAGTTTTTAAAAGATGGATCTGTGGAGAGTAATACAACTTTAATTCCAGTTTTCTAGCTGTCTTCATATGCTCATGTCCTCTGTGTCCTAGGTCTTAAGTTGTCTAGGCTCTTTATGCTCTATCACCATAGACTACCTAAACCTTCATGTAGGAAAGGCACTTCCTGGATTTTTCAGGAGTTGGTAACTAGTTATCTATTGATACTATCATCACCAAGGATGACTTTGACTGGAATTCTTCTTTCTTTTGTTATAATCTACACCAATTATATGTGTAATGTAATTTAGTTTGTGTGTGCGTGGAAGAATTTACTAACATACTGTGTCAGTTTGGAACTGAACTATCCAACATTATAGAAGAAGGAGACGTTCATAGGTCAGTCTTACAGTAGGGAGATAGGACACTATAACAAAGAGTAGGCATTTGGACAATACGAACAATCTTTAGAATAGTCACAGAAGTCTCGTGTGTGTGTGTGTGTGTGTTTGTGTGCA
The DNA here is from genome assembly GCF_000442215.2 of Lipotes vexillifer. Classification (NCBI taxonomy): domain Eukaryota; kingdom Metazoa; phylum Chordata; class Mammalia; order Artiodactyla; family Lipotidae; genus Lipotes; species Lipotes vexillifer. The sequence continues at coordinate 194,725 of NW_006796998.1, read as the reverse complement.
CGTGAGTGTGTGTGTATGTATTTATAAGTGAGATAGAAAAGGAGAGAGATTACCTATCAGCTGTAATACACAGTGAATAATGTAATATAATTTTATTCAGTTAAATTTTTAGATACAGTGAGAAATTTTTTCATATTTCTTGACAAGAATTAAATGAGTTTGGATTCAGGCATTCATTACATTTTTTTTTAGTGGCTAGGCATAAAACATATCAGGCCAAAACAGTATTTATTTATGCTTTGAATTCTCAGGTAACTCAGTTGTTTATTCCATTTCAAAGACAGAAAACCAATAAACTTATCCACCTCTGAGTTTTATCCCTGGGAAAAAATGGTCTGTGTATAATACATTTCAGACTATACATGATACCAATAAATAGTACCTAACAACTCAGACTTAAAATCTTGGAATTATCTTTGACTTTTTCTACTTGCTTGAATCTCATATCTAAATTGTCTCTAAACTCTACTGTAACTTCTGTAACAGTTTCACACACTACTGCCATTCTAATTTGAATTTGAATAACCTCATACTTAAACTATTGTAAAAGCTTCTTAACTGATTTCCTTAGAAGCAGCTCATCTACCTACCCTCCATTTTCTCTCTTACACATAACCATCAGATTAATTGTCTGAAATGCTTGTTCAAACACAACACTCTCCTGTTTAGAAGCCTTCCTTGACTATTCATCAGAATATCAGAATTTGAAATCTTGAAGATACTTTAAAAATTAGACTCTTTGGCATGAAGATGAGAAAATTGAGGCCTGCAGAGAGGAAGTCACATTACTTTTATGTACAGAAAACTCTGATAGGTAGTATGTATAAGCATTGAGTAAAAGAAATAAAATCTTTAACCTCACAGAAATTATACAAAATAAATACATTAAAAATATATGATTAGATTATGTGATGACAAGTTTTGACTATTGCTATGAAGAAAATTAAATTTGAGCAGTGGGAGAGGTCAGGATGTGAGGGCACGTGTGCTGGAAGTGGATGCTATTTTAGAAACTGTGGTCAGTGACAGCCATTCAGAAGAGGTGACTTTTGAGGGAACAAGAATGAGGTTAAAGGAATACACCCTGCAGATACCCATGGATATTTGGGGAAAGAGCATTTCTGCAGAAGAAAATTAAGTCCAAGTCCTGAATTAAGGACATGATTTGCCTGTTTGAAGACCAGCAAAATGGCCAGTGTGGCTAGAGTAGATGAAGCTTGGGGGCAAGTAGTTGGAGGGAAAGACATTATATCCGAAAAGTACTTGGAGGGATATTATACAGTTAAACATGACAAGGATTTACTTTTATTTTACCTTTGATAGAATGCTAGTGGATGATTTTAAGTAGGTTCTGGACATAATCAGATTTATCTTTTTAATAGCGTAATAGACTAAGACGGGCAAGAATGGGAGTCTAGCTGAAAGATAGTAGTGGTAGAAATGGTGGTGCTGAGAAGTGGTTATATTTGGGCAGAACAGATTTGCTATTAGATTGTATGTAGCGTCTGACAGAAAGAGAAGAGTCAAGAGGGAATCAAAGGTTTAGAGCCAAAAATATTGAATAACTGGACATGGTGAAACTGCAGAAGGATCAGGCCTGTGGGTATAATTTAAGATTTTAATTTTGGTCAAGTTTGGGTAAAACACCCATCAGACATCTAAGGGGAAGTGTTCAGTAGGTAGTTGGGTGATTTGAGAGGAATTAAATTTTGGAGCTCTCAGCATATGTTATAGCATATAGCATATAGCAAACTGTTAGTTGTCTATATGATATCCATTTGTAATTCTACTTTACTAATAGAATCCCCTTATTACCAAGAATAACAATATGCATTTCTAACCTCTTTTGTAGATCAGGGTGTTCAACAAGATGTTCCCATAAATTCTTGGGTGAGGTTTCCAAGAAGACCCTTTAAGGGGGCTAATTTAGCCAGCAAAGTTATTTCTGTGGCTTTTCTTACCTATCTTCTCAACAGCTGGACATGAGGAGATCCAGCAGCCTTACTGATTGTGAGGATGGAAGAAACACTGCTGTTAGAGCTGGAGTCATAGATGGGATATGAAATTTCCATACCTGCTCTAAATTGGTAACTATTGGGCTTTTTGGTGTTTTTTTTTTTTGATATGAGAGAAAATTATTCATCTTGCCTAAGCCACTTTTTGTGGTGAACCTTAGTTTGTAAGAAGTCTAAGTGAGGCACAATGCATTTAAAATCACAAGATTGCATGAGATCAACAAGGGAGTGGATGTAAATAAGAGTGAAGAAAGCTGAGGATGAACCTTGGTGCACAGCAACATTAGAGGACTAAGAGGTGAGAAGATTCTGGCACTGAACACTGAGATGGAACAGAGGGAAGTTCAAGGAAAAGAAGCCTGAGGATTGACTATTGGATTTAGGATTAGTGACGTTGATAATTGGGAACAGAAGAGTGGAAGGAAAGCAGAGTTGCTTGAAGATCAAGTGCAATAATATGTATATAGAAATATGTAAATATCTGTTTTAAGATCATTTTTTAAAATTGACAGATCTCATGAGTAGTAAGTGATCCAAATTGAGACTTTATCTGAGGGACTTATGGACACTTATTTACAATTTCTGATCTTTGTCTTATTCAGTTTTGTTTCTTTGTCATAGTCTCAAAAAATTTACAAGTACCAGAGAAGGAATATGACAGTTAAAAAAAAAAAAAAGAAGAAAAAAAAAACTGGAAAAGGCAAAGTTAAGATCCTAGTATATATACCATTATCATTCTTCTTAAATTTTAAATTTAGAGAGTAGGCATTTTCCATGGCATTAAATGTTTTACTAAAACATGCCTTTAGTGGATACACAGATTTTTAAATCGTCATCATATTGATGTGTCATAAATTATAATTAGCTTAAAACTAGAATATGTGTTAGAGAAGTGAAGTGAAAGGGTGAAGAAGAAAGAGATGTGACATATTGGCCATTCTAAGATCAATATGTTGTACAATTCTCTGCTAGAATTCCAATGTCTTATACACAGCTTATTGAGTTTAGAAGAGCTCAGGAACTACAGAGTTTTGCTAAATGATTTCCCAATTTAGAGTAATTTTCTCTAGGTTTACGTGAATATTTTTTCTTAGTTTAATGGAACTTAGTACAATGCAAATGTTCTTAGAAAAGTCAAATTAACTTTGCCTCTTGTTCTGCCAAGAAATTCCAATACAGTAGTTTTCCTCATCTACAATATACTTATCAGAGAAGGCAGAAAATTCAACATTTAGAAAACAAAAATACACAGGGAGTCTCACCCAGGTGAGAAGATTATATTACATAGTCTATGCTTGAGAAGTCTTTCCTACTCACATAGGTTATCTCTGAAAATTAATCCCTATTGCTTTATTTCCCCCCAATCCTCTGATCTACAAGTTAGGACACAAACCCCATCTCTTCCCTTATATCTTCTCATTAACTAGAGGCAATATTTATCACTCTATTTTCTGACCTGCTCTCTTAGCACATAGTATCACATATTTTCATATTATATTTTATACTTGTCTACTTTATCTTTAGACTATTACACTTGTATAAGTCACATTACCACACTGAAGTTCCCTTTGCTAAAGCATGGCGAGGCCTTATCCCTATTCATGGATATGAAAATGATGTTTTATTGTTCATATTAGTGTTTTTATTTAACTTTTTCTGCTTAGTTTTCAAGGGTTGATAGAAAAAAAAATCTCCACATAATAACCCATGAAATAATAATGTTTTACTAAGAATCTAGAAATTACTCTTTTCAAGTTAAAGAAAGAATCAGCCATTCTCCAGGATTTCATTTTCTTAAACCTTCATTCACTATGAGAGAGACAGACAGACAGATAGACAGAGAAAGGATGAATCTCAAGGGGTTGACTCCATACTTCACCAAATTTTTCTCCATGAAGAGTCTCTGACAATCATTACATGAGTTTTTTTTGCAACCTACTCCTAGTTGTGCCTAAATATGCCAGCATATTATTGGAAATGCTAAATATTAAATAATTTTGTCATTGTTCTTAATAATTTAGGAGCTGATAATATTGTTTTGAATTACAGAAACATCTGTTCTTAATTTATCTATCATTAATTTTGTTAGTAGAATAATGTACCCTATTGGTTCTTTTTGATAGTTTACATTCTTTTTTTCCTAGGTTTTAGCTCCTCTCTATTAAGAGTAACCTAATGGGATCACAGATTTACTTTGATACATTCTTTTCTTTTCCTTTTTTTTTCTTTAAATAAAGGAACCTTGTTTCCTATCATTTGTTTTGCTTAAGGCAACAGAAGCCAGTTAACACAGGGGGTTCATAAAGTAATATATAACACATTCATATGATAAAATTTTGGAATTTCTATGTATTAATTAAAAGCAAGTATTAGTAAACCATTTAATGTTATGGAATCAATTATCCTATTTCATGACATAAAAATGGGTTACAAAATGGTATTTTAATAGGATTACATGTTTGTAGTTAAAATGTAGATTTAAAAAATCTATTAGGAAACAATGCTCACTTGAATGTTTTTCAAAATTTCTAAAGTTTGCAGTGTATAAGCACTATTTTCAAATTTCAAAAAATCCTATTAAAATATATAAAATTAAATAAAAACAAAATAATTCAAAGGACTAAACAGTCCTGGATCATTTGGTTTTAGAAATAACAGTGCTTACTATCTCTGAATCTGATCATCTGGGTTGATTTTTAAGTACAGAGCAGAATATTGAATTACCAGAGATTAAGGTTGAAATGCATGTGCAGATGGTACAACCTCCAGAGACATTTGTTTTCTTAGGCACCCTTGTGTCTGCTGCCAAGATAGTGCCAACCCACAACTTTGGACTAAAGTCCATACATCACTTTCACATGATGATGTCACATGTGCACTTCGTCTCACTAATACTGTCTCTGACTAATTATATTAAGCTTCAGTGAACCATGGAAATGTTATACACATAAGATGGCACACGCAGACACACACATTGACTTAACATTAGCAGTTGACAAATACGGCCCCAGTCTCAGGACCCTATGAAGTAATGAAATGTTACTTGGGATTTGGTGAAGCAAAGACTGCATTAGGCATTCCATGAAGCATGACTGATTCATCCATGTAGAGAGAAATCTTATTTTGAGCCTATATTTTACTTTTCCCTGAGTGTCTGAAAATCAGAGAGTATGAAAAATGCTCCTGAGAATTAAAATGCAATGTAGAAAATGGTACAATAAATAAAACTCCATGCAACCCATGGATAATTTTGATCATACAGAGCACTCTTGCTAATGGTTCCAAAGATTTAAGACCCACACCATGAAAAAAGCATTTTCTAGAAAGGGCCCTTGGCTTTGATATTCCCTTTCCATCCCAGGATGACACAGTCCAAATTTACTGATGGTCAGGAATTCATGATATATAGTTCCACTTTATATATCAGGCTCTAATTAACAAGAGAAACTTTCTAGGATAAAGATCCTGTAAGCCTGAATTTTTCTTTTTTCTCTTTCTAGACAGGAAACCTAAAATGTGTATTTATTTAGTGCTTTATGAAACAACTTAAACATATTTTGGAATTCTGTTACAAGGTGAGTTTATTTCATCATTACAATAGATGTAATAACATGATAGGTAGTTTTATTATAAATTCCTCTTCCTTTTATTTTGAATTTAGTAAGACTCTTCTCTACTGGTTGAGGTTATAAAATATTACCTCTTTTTATTAAGAACTTTTCCAGAAATAAAATACCTTTATCCAAAAATCTGTCATGTTTAGCCTGCCAAGTATCTTGCAATAATGCTGACACTTATCTACAACAAAAATATCCAATTGGGGAATAAATAATTGCCTGCTCTTATTACATTGAACATTTTCCTTCAAAAAGTTTATACCTCTGGTATATTCAGGATATTAAGAAAGTTGACAAAGAGACTAGATATTGTTGTCACATGAAAAGGATCTATTTTGATTAGAACATTTTGTCCACATGTTACAAAATGTGGATGTCATAATAATCCCTAAAACTGTGCTTTATTGAGCACCTAATGTCCATACACTGAGCAGATACTTTATATATATATTATTTCTGTCAATAGAACTCTACCAAGGGAGGTATTTTTCTATTGTGAGTTTGGGGGTTTTGCTAGTATTTATTGAGTATTTAAGAGTTTTACAATCATTAGGGACTTGCAATTACAACAAAGTAGCATTTTACATATAAGAAAAGTAAGAATCAGAGGACTTAAATAGGGTTTTCAAAAACACAGTAAGTGGTAGAGATGTAAGTCAAGCCAAATTTTCTATGTCTCTAATTCATTTTTTTCTGCAGTGATGTCTTCCTTTTATGGATTTCCTTCTTTGATATTATTTACTAACACCCTAGCAGAGTGTATGGACTTGTGAAGAAAAGACATACTGTATTCCTTTTCATGTTGATGCAATACCTAGAAGAGTACCTTATACACACTAAGACTTCAGTGAAAATTAAGTCTAAGGTAGCATTATGAATCAGGAGCTTAATATGATTAATCATCTCCAAAGATACTGAGTATCAGTCACTTAATAGAGACTCATTGCAAAAGGTCATTTTATTGGGCCCACACAGTCTCTGTATGTGAGGGTTTGTGTGTGTGTGTTTACAGCTTGAATGAATTCTAAAGTAATTTTGTGCAAACACATGCAAAACTCTGCAGTTCCAGTTTTTCTTTGATAACTCTCAGCCCATCTTTCCCCATGGCAACAATTCGCTGTAGATAAGCAGCCAACCTGTTTAGGGGGGAACATGTACTCTCTAGTCCACCACAGTCCCCACTATTTGCTGTGTCCCAGAGCCAGCCAGCTTCTACTAGGTTACCTTTAGGTTACTTTTCTAGTCCTGCAGGTAATTGCGTTAGTGATTTCCTATTGTGCAATTGCATAAAACCAGGTATTTCCTAAACTGACATAATTCAGCAGAGATTAAAAAAGAAAAGCCCACAAATATACTGCTTCAATATTACATTGTGATATTTAATATTTGTATTTAGGGGCACAATTTTATGTTACACTTGACATTATAAAAAACAGTAAGGAATTAATAGTAAAACTGATCTTTTTAATAGGATACTGTGTCCAGATTTCCACAAGAGGTAGGAGAAAAAACAATGCCAGTAAAATGTCAATCTAAAATATTAAATTATGACTCAGCTTTCACGTGTGGTTGTGATGAAACAGCAGATGAAATCTGCTGTAGGGTAGGCTTTTCTCCATGAGTAGGACACTCAGAATGGCAATGGGACACCACGAGGAGGATGGATATATGGTCACCAAATGGCAACAGCTGCTCTACCCTTCTCTAAACCACAGAGCATACCAGAGGGTTTTGTGTGTGTGTGTGTGTGTGTGTGTGCAATATATTTTGAAATGATGGACCTCTGTGTAGGTCTATTTCTTAGGCTTGAAGTTTCCCTTTGGTTATTTGAATAAAGATAACTTGTTTTCTGGAACAGAAATTTAACATTGGATAACCTTGTTTCAACTTTCACTTGAAGAGATGACTAAAACACTGTTTTAGTTTTCAAATGAAATTTACTGTCTAAATATTCCAGACATAGAAGATTATTCAAATGTTAACTTAGATATATATAAAGTTTGAGTGACACATTTTAATAACTGAAATGTTCCAAAATCTCAAATCTTGAAAAAAGATTAGAAGGGATTAGTAAGGACGTTTTTTTTCTTTGCTCTGTCATCACCTAGCTAATGCACTAAGATATTGTGCATGTAAAAACCCATGAAAGCTTAAAATGAAAGGAGGAATGTTTTATGAGGCTCTGTAAAGCAGCTATATAAGAAAGTATAAGTTATTTAGGTTTGTTAAATATCATACATTGCAGGTTCAGGTTTTATATGAAGACATTCTCTTCTCCAGTGTAGATCTATCTTCATTAGAACTAGCAGGGTGCTTAATCAATTGGAATTGATAAAGGTAGTGATGATGATATGATGCAGGAACTAATCTTAAAAAAAAAAACCCACAAAACTCTCATGTTTGCTGCTTGGGTAGCAAATAAGTTTAACCAAGTTTGGTGTTGTTCTAAGAAAAGTCACATGTTTAAGTATTGTACACTTTTTTCTTTCCTTTAGAACCACTCTTACTGTGGTTGAAAATGCTATGTTCATGCACTAGCCAAGCTATGTCAACTTTCTGGGCTTCTTTTGCCTCATAAGTAAATGGGAATAAACATACAGTCCTGATCTAAATCAGAGGACAGGATTCATAAAGCTGGCAAAATAGTCAATGAATGTAGCCAGTTCAAAAAATATGTTTTTATTCTGAAACTTGTGATGGCTTCACACACATTTAAGATCACAGATTGAGCTGGTCTAAAATTATTATTATTTTTTTCTTGGAAACAACTTTGGCCTTTTCTACTAGTACCCAGCAAGCACAATTAGGCAGACTCCAGATCTTCCTTGCAATGTTTATTCATTCTTTTTTAGCAGTTAGAAGCCTAGAGTAAATACAATGTGCAAAAAACTTAAAAAAAATTATGTGCAGAAAAAATGCTGTATTCATAACAGAGAACTAAAGGCAATAGACCAATCAAACTCCGTAAGTTCTAAAGTTCTAATTGAATAATTTAGGACTGTAAGATAGCATAGACTGAACTATTATTCCCAAACCTCCCATACTCTAACATATTACATCTTATATCAACTTACAGTACACTTTTAAAATACTTTAAATTACCCCAAAGAGTATAATGCTTGATTTCCTCTATATAAAGTGAATAGCATAAAGAATGGTCAAAATAATTGATTAAGGCAGATATTATCACAATAGAAAGGTTAAAAAGTCAGTCCACTTAAGGAGAAAACTAATTTTCAAAGCCACTCTCATTCTTACAAAACACAGCAAAAGAGTGAATATTTTATCTGAATAATCTTTTTTCCAATCTAGTATTCATATAGATTATCAATTTAATCTCTATAAAGTTCACAATATTGTAATAAAAATATGATTTAAAGTGCACAATATATGCCAGACTTTTTACTAGATAATTTACATATCAACCTATTCTGTCTTCACCATGAATATGTTTCATTATGATAATTTTGGAGATGAGGAAACTGCAGCTCAAACCAGTTTCAATAAATTTGTCAGTTCTCCAGCTATATATTACAACTGGAATTCAAACCCAGTTGTATCTGATTTCACGGTTCATGCCCTCTATGTCAATCTCAACAGTGTAACAATAATCCACTGCGGAAGGAAAATTCTCTCTAAAAATACAAATTTCAAAGTAATAAAAGAGGTAGACAAATGAGATATTGTAGTGCAATATATGTGTATGTAATGTGTATGTATACTTATACTAACACAAACAAGCAACAGTAGAATGACAATTTGAATTTTGTAGTGTTTTCCAAAATTTTTAGTGGTTACGCTTTAACCTTGTAATTAATCTGAGGCTATAATTAGTTTATTCAATTATGGAAAACATCCTAACGTGATGGATTCATCTGTCCTAAAGTGAATTTGTCATTGATTCAACGCTTTGTTTTAGAAATGAGCATATGTTGATGTTTTAGAAAACAAATAAAAAATTGCTTATATCAAAATGCCACCAAGGAGTTTTACATGATGTTTTGTTTATTAATTTTCTTAAACTATTTTTGTATCTATTTTTGTTTAGTTTTCTCAATAAACATCAAGGAAAATCTTAGATAGTTTTATATGGAAAAGTCAACATTTTGAAGGGAAAATCCAACTTTTCTAGAAACCAAACCTTTTCTTTTTTGGTAGCCTGAACAGGAAAATAATATGCTCTCACTTTAGTGTCATCCTCTGATCTTGTGGACTAGTAGCTACTGAATGTATGAGGATGTAGTCCTTGCAAACCTGGTCTATGTGGAGCAAGTATAAGGGAAAACTGTCTATCATCCTGATGCACTGAGGGCAGAATTAGTGCCATTTTAGTGTTTGTATATCTAGTGTCTTGCACCTAATAGGTACTCAGTAAATACTGATGGAATGAATGAACAAATAAATGAAAAAAAAACACAGCATTTTATTTCTCCATAGATGGAACTACACCACAGAATAAATTTCATATGTTTAAAAATAAACATTTTCAGAATTCTGTTTTGGTTTCTGAGGGGAAAATAACATAAAAGGTGGTCCTTGGCCTCAGTATCTTACCTATAGAAAGATGGCATAAATGCTTGCAAATTTGAATAGACCCCCACAACCAAACGATCTACTTAGAAGTTCTGAAAAGTAATTGTAGAACTATTACTTGGTAGTATACAATTTATTGCCAATGACTGAAACTTGCCTTGATATAAAAGCTCAGATGTCTGAGTAATCAGTTCAGGCTGGACTGGCCATGGGAAGCTTTTAAAGAATCAGTAATGGATTACTAGTTTTGAAGAATGGATATAGTAAGTCTAAAAGAAGAGGACAGGGAATGCCATTCTGGTTGACGGAATGGTAATCAAAAGTACAATGCTAAAAAAAAGTACCAGTTCTGTTTTGAAGACTCTCAATAAATCAGTTTTGGAAATGGGCACTTGATAAGGCTAAAGATAAGAATAGAAACAAGTTAGGTTGAACCTTGAATAAAAGATTATGGAAATAGTCATTTCTTATATTTGGTTTGGACTTGAAAATAAGATATATTGAAATGCCATTGTAGTACCAAGACTTTGTATCCAAATTCATTGTACTGCTTTGTTCCTTCTTCCTTTCCTTGTTATTTTCTAAAATAGGCTATGCTCAATTTTCTTTCAAAAGTTGACCCAGAAGCAGAGTACTAGCACTGTATATTTAGGAAGAATAAGAAGATTCCATTATGGATAAGAATTGATACTCATAAGAAGTATGCTACAGGTGTGAAAAATGGCACCACCAAAATACAATTCAGTGATAAGCTCAACATATGTATGACAACAATATCAATATTGCTAAGGTGATGAAAAAAATTGAAAAGAAGGGAAAATAAGAAAAAAATCCCACTAGAGATTATGTTAAACAGCAACTTGAAGAACAAAATGAACCATTTGAAATCAAATAACTAGGAGCATATTAGATGTATATGCATTGTTTTAACTGTCAGTAATAAGCCTGACAGAAAAAAAAGTGGAAAACTGATGATAGCATATCAACAAGGGACTTAATGTCTACAATGTTTCACTTGTAAATAACTAGCTAATATAATTCAGTCACCTTGGGCAAATTCATTAATATTCCAAGCTATCCCAAAAGGAAATGTCATATACAACAATTTGTTCTCATGTCCTTCCCCTTAAAAAACACTAATAAAAAAGTCAGAAATTTCTCTGATTGGTTCTTCTTTGTGAGCTTTATGTCTAAGATTTGCTTGTATATCAGGAAAGATTCAAAATATTTTCCAATACTTATGTGCTTCTATTTCTATTAAAATGGGTCCTATACAATTCTAGTGGCTTTGAATCTTTGTCATGAATCTTTCAAAAATTTCTAGCAAATAGCTGACTGTCATTTATAAATATAAGGAATTTCAGTCTTTGTATATATATTGCCATCATAAAAATATATAGAATTGTGAGCTGTCATATATGGATATGCACACACAAATGATCGATAAGTTGACTGATTTAATAGTTTAGTTAGAATTTAGCCTAAACACAATTATGATATAGGCTGATGATTG